>NW_027282157.1:0-95430 GCF_046629955.1 Centroberyx affinis | reverse complement strand
TATATTTTTGCAGCTTTTCTTGTAAATATCACCCCTATTGTATTTGCAGTGGTTAGACTCAGGGCATTTATATACTGGGGGGGGGGGGGTAATCTGTTGTTGGTTTGGCTGGTTGTGGGTAGAGGGGAACCCTTGTCCCTCTGTATTGCTGTTTTGTTTTGTCAATATGGCCATATAGAAAGTAGAGATGTTCCGATACCATTTTTTCCTTCCCGATACCGATTTCGATACCTGAACTTGTGTATTGGCCGATACCGATTTGATACCAGTACGTTAAAAAAAATATATATATATTATTATTATTATTTAACAGCTGTATACTACTAACCCTGTATGGATGTGATATGATTGCTATCATTGTTGTATGGCCTGGCTCAGGTTAAACCCTTTGTAAAACATGAACAAATACATACAGAGAATGAATGCCATAGAACTTTATTATCTAGTTTGACAGTCAGAACTGAAAAAGAACATAAATAAATCTAGGAATAAATAACAATTCCTTTAAAAAAAACTGTTAAAGTGCAGCCACAATTTAGTAAAATAAAAGACATTTAACATTTTAAATAGTACAGTAACAGTATAAATTTAGTATATAAGTATAGATTTCCGGGAAAACGGCCGTTTTATCCGGGTGAAACTACTTTAAAGTAGATTTTTTTCTGGGCTAATAAATTACGTGATAGCGGATCGGTGCATAGACTCGCGTACTCGCCGATACCCGATCCAGCATTTTAGGCTTTATCGGAGGCATTTCCAATACTGGTATCGGTATCGGAACAACTCTAGTAAAAAGTGCAGTGAACGACAGAGTTTTGATGAACTTGACCTCTGAGTGGATGCTGTGCTTCTTCCTCCTCGTTGTACATATCATTAGCCGCTGCTGTCCTGCAGTATGTAAGGGCTACTCCACCACCGAACCCTTACAATCATCACATATTTGTTCCCCCACCTTGTCAGAGCAGTTTTGGCCCCATAAAGTTCAAGAAATCTGAAAGAAATGTTTGTGAGTGAAGAGCTTTTCTGTCTCTAGAGTGTGCCGTAATTTGAGAGGATCACGCAGGCATCCGCTAACAGATTTCTTGACTTGGTACATAACACAAAATAAAAGAAGTATCAGTGTTAAAAGGACACAATGCCACTAAATAAACATTGAATTGCACATTGGCCAAGACAAGCTTTTTCTTGTCTTGATCTCTTGTTTTCTCCACCCCGCTGCACTCTGCTCAACCAAATGTCTTTTTATGAAGTGTTTCGGTAATGCCAGCCTGTGTTTACCGCTGCGATGATGAGGGCCAAAAAAGGCTGCAGGAAACTATCACTCTGCCCCTCGTGAAGAGAGCTTTGGGTAAACTGTCAGTGTAATGTGTATGGGAGACATGTAGCCACCTGCACCCTCTGACACAGTGGGGATAGATTTAAAAAGGAAGCCCGCAGGCCGGCTTTTACCTGTGTCAGGGAGGGAGAGGGGGAGAGAGAGAGAGAGAGAGAGAGAGAGAGAGAGAGCAATGAAGGAGAGCGGTGTGCTTGGCCGTCGTCCCAGGCCTGTTTAAGCTGTTGATGAATGGGAGGTGATGTAGAGAGGAACGGATTCTGAACTGCCTTTTGGGACCTTGGGCCAAGTCACCTTCACCGTCGTTTATTTTAATCAAAGACGGCTGCAGAGACTTGTCTGTGATAACTGATCTGAACTACAAAATACACCCGTATCCCCAGAAAAATCCCCCTGGGTGCATTCAAAGTTACCTTTTCTATCTTTTTCAATTCATTCTCAGCAGAGCAGGAGCCGTAGATCAGTGTAACAGGTAGCAATAGCAAGGGTTCACTAGTATAAATTCAACTATACAGGTCATAGAGAAACCTTATTTGAGCATTGAAGTTCAAATTAATTTCCCCTTAAATTTGAACATTTAATTGACTTCTTCTTCTTTACTGATGATGTTATTCTGTATTTGCATGTTCTCTGTGCAGACGAAGACATCTGTAAGCTGTACTGCATTGCGGAGGACTTTGACTTCTTCTTCGCCATGTCCAGCAAGGTCAAAGACGGCACCTCCTGCTCCGACCACAAAGGAGACGTCTGCATCGAAGGAGTGTGTGAGGTACAGCAGCTGCTGGGATGGAGGATGTGTGCGTTTGTGCGTTGACAGTGTATCAGTATTAAAGCCAGGGCTGTGGTACCGAGACCGGACTCGAGACTGATTTTTGACGGTCTTGGTCTCGTCTTGGACTCGTAGTTAATATGACTCGGTCTTGAATCGGTCTCAGATGAATTAACATTACATAATATTATTGTTTTTATAATTATAATCTCTTCTAAGAAAGTGACCAGCAGCGAATGATACAATTTTCACAGTTGATAAAGTTATACGCCCACCGAAAAGTTTAGTGACTGCTGATTGGTGATATGCCAACTACCCAACCAACGACTTCGTTTTGATTTTAAAAAACCCCCAAAAAACTCACCATGTCCATAACGTTACTCTGTCTTTCTTTTTTCCTTCGTCTTCGCCTTCTTAAATTGCTCAACGTTAACGTAGCTGTTCATAATCCCAATTCTTAGGTCATTTGCTTTTAAAAATCACAAAGACTTTGTGTGCAGAGGCACACTGAAGAAAAAGCACACGGCTGTGTGTATATGCTATATGCTATGTTAAAATATGCTATTTTAGTCAATAAATACAATGGTAGCCTTGGATAACACATTGCTGTGGTATTGGTCTCGAATTGGACTCGTAGTTTACGCGGTCTTGGTCTCGACTCGGCCTCGACCCCCCCTCGGTCTTGGTCTTGAATTGGACTCGATTCACCAATGACTCGATCTGGACTTGAACTCCACCAAGGCGGTCTCGATTAAAGCAGCAACTTTGCACTTTCACTCCCCAGCAGCAGGAGATAACTGGTTGAATTTTTGAACGTTTGAAGGACTTCATTACCCAGAAATCGTGTTGTGTTAACTGTATACTCCTTAGACCTAAATTTAGAGAAAGTTTCGTATTTTGCTCCAAAGTTTAGATTCATCGCTTCCTGTTCACTGAGAAAATTTCTTGCCAGTGACCATACCTGAAATGGTTAAACTAAAGTATTCTTTTGAAATTGAAACAGCATGTCTTGGAATTAGCTTGAGTGCACTGCTAGTTTTGGTAGGAATGCTAGTTAGTTAGAGTGGGAGCGTATCTATGTTCCCAGGGTCCTATGTTCCCAGGGTCCTATGTTCCCCAGATTCATAGCACATAATGGGAACATGACAAAGGGTCCTGTGTTCCCAGGGTCCTATGTTTCCCAGTTCTACATATGTGCTCTCCCAGGGTCTTATGTTTAACCCTAACCCTAACAGTTGTGGTCAGGGCTCTGGGTAAACATCTACAAACAACCAACCTAACCCTAACCCTAAACCCTAACCCTAATATTAAGCGAATACAGAGCTGGGGAACGTCTTTTTCAGGTTCCCATTATGTGCTATATAGAGCTGGAGAACATAGGACCCTGGTAACATAGGACCATGGGAACATAGGACCCTGGGAGAGCACATATGTAGAACTGGGGAACATAGGACCCTTTGTCACGTTCCCATTATGTGCCATATAAATCTAGGGAACATAGGTCCCTGGGAACATAGGAATGACTCCGTTAAGGGAACCAGTCCACTTACCATGGTAGACTGGTAAGTGAATGGAGAAGACTCGCTCCAAGAGGAAGCAATTGCTCTTGCTAACATGCTAACATGCTAACATCACTGTGTGTGTGTGTGTGTAGGCGGTGGGCTGCGACCAGGTTCTGGGTTCCAAAGCCACTCTGGACGCCTGCGGAGTCTGTAAGGGAGACAACTCCACCTGCAAGTTCTTCAAGGGCCAGTACACACTCCAACACAGGGCTAACGGTAGGCTTGTGTTTGCCTTTATGTGTACGTGTGTGTGTGTGTGTCTGTGCATATTATATAGCATGTGGCGAGTGCTTTTGCAAGACAAAAAGAGACTTAAGCGGACAAACATGGACACAGAAATAAGCTTTATCTCATGCCACCTCATAATGCATCATCCCACTTCATCCCCGTCCTGTAACGCACATAGACCAGACATAAAGCAGAGTGCAGGATGAGGTAAAGCAGGGACGCTGATGTGTGTATCTCAAAGTTTGTGTACATGTGTGTGTGGGTAGCTGGAGTGTGTTTTGGGACATGGGGAGTAGCACAGAACGTACCCTGATGTCAGTTGGCGCCCGTGTGCATCCACAAAGCAATGCACCAAACAGAAATACACACATATCTACTGCATTTAGATCAGGATAAATTACCTTCCCTCCCTTGCCTTCCTTTCCCAGAGTATTACTCCATGGTGACGGTGCCTTCGGGGGCGCGTAGCGTCCGGGTCCAGGAGATGGAGGTGTCCACCAGCTACCTGGCCGTCCGCTCCCTGAAGAGGAAGTACTACCTGACCGGGGACTGGACGGTGGACTGGCCGGGGAAGTTCCACTTCGGCGGGGCCGTGTTCGAGTACCAGCGCTCCTTCAACAAGCCGGAGAGCCTGTACGCCGCGGGGCCGACTAATGAGACGCTGGTGTTTGAAGTAAGCCGCCGCCGCCGGGTGACGTCCGTTTACGGCAATTGACAGTGACAGGGGCCCTGGCAGAGCCGCCGCCACCGCCTTTTTTTTTTTTCTCTTTCTGGACATGAGGCCCAGATAGAAAATGGGTGGGGGGTAGGCAGGGTTTGTGGGGGATAGGGGGAGGGGGGCGGGGGGGTGTAGCTGACTCTAATGCTACTGTTATCTGGGGATTAATTGTGCAGGGTGATCAGTTGCGTCAGGGATGTTGTGGCTGCAGGGAGCTCTTGGGGGGGGGGGCTTTCATCTCAATAAACGAGAGGTTGTAATGGGTTCAAACTGCCCGTTCTGGACGTTGAGAGAGAGAGAGGGAGAGAGAGAGAGAATAAAAAGAATGTAATGTAAAGAATGTAAAGAAAAGAAAAAGATTTTCTACATATCAGGGACTTATCTCAATCCAGGCCAACAGTTTAAACATCAATAGAAAGACAGGGAGAGCGGTGTTGGACATCAAAACGGGGAGGCGACAAAGAGAGAGAAAGCCAGAGAGAGAGAGAGAGTGGCAGAGAGAGAGAGTGAGTCAGAGAGAGAGAGAGAAGAAAGAGAGAGCGATGTTGCTCAATTAGTCTAAATGGGCCTTTGTGCCACTTTCACCATTCAGGTCAGAGTGAAGGACTCACATGGCAGAGGCCTGCCTCCTTGTTTATATAGCGTACAGCTTCTTGGTACTGGATGCTCCAGTGTAAACACACAGTCACGTGTCTGTCAGCACAAACACACACACACATTCAAGGCTGTGGATGTGGCCCCTGCAGCCGCTGAACTCAAAAGTGCTGTGTTGCAGCCATGTGATTCTAGGCTAATAGAGCGAGCAAAATCCCTAAGTCAACTGCCCTTCAAAGGCAGGGATGAAAAGTACGGAATCAGTGAGTTGTTGGAGTGAGATGTTCCGCGTATGGGAGGTGATTTACGAGCCAACGAACACCTCGGCACGTTTGTAATCGGCGGTGAGCAGCCAGAGCTCCGAGGCAGGCGAGTCTTTACCCGTCCCAAAGCGGCAGAACGCCACGCCGGAGAGGCGTGTCGTCTTGACAGCCAAACGAACGCTCGACAAGTGGCCGAGTCGCTCCCCCCCCCCGAAAAGGTGGGACGTGTGGGATGTGCATTCCCTCATAGCCTTGTCAGCGAAAGCATTTCTTTTCACTTGAACTATGAACCCTAGCTGTGGAAACAGAAGTGGAAACCAGGTGAAGGCTAGACGTTTGGGTTTTTTTCCCCTCCTCCACGGGGTGAAGCGATAGTCATGTAAAAGCGAGTCTCCTCTCGGCCCCTTGGGCTACAATTGAACTGCAGTTGAAGCAGGAATGATTGGCCTGTAAATCCAGGAGAAATACCATTGTGATATTTCCAAAATGCTTCGCTGGTCACTTGTTTGGCAGTCAGGAAATGTCTGTGTGTTTGTGGAACTATTTTAGAAGCCCATTGTTGTTTCCTCCTACAAGTGGAATGCTTGCAGAGGAGCAGCTTGGTGATCCAAACCGAATGTTCTTTCTCTCCCAGAAGAAGGTGGAACCGTACTTTGCAGGTACGACCTAAGATTTACCCCGCTGCCTGAATTTGCAGGGTAACATAATCTGTTCCCCATTCACGACACCATCCTATCAGCACAGTTTACATTCCCTTTATCGATTATTTCTCAGCAACTTCTCAAGAACTCTCGGTCCCGCAGAAAGACTTAGGAATTCTTAGAGCAGAAATTCTCCAAGTAATTCTAGGAGTTCTTGGGGCATCGCTGGTCTTTACCTGCAATGCAATATTTCACTCACTTTAAGAGCGTCGTTATCTTCATTTAGGAAGCTCGCAAAAGCTGACAGCGTTCCTCCAGGCTTACCCGTGAGTCCCAGTCCTGCGTCCGTCCGGCAGAACGCTCAGCGGTGGCATGCCGCTGATCTGCAGATGACACGGCCATAATCTCTCTAAGTATGTCCTGTAATTACAAAAAAAAAAGGAGAGAGAGAAAGAGAGAGGTTGATAGAGAGGGAGAGAGATTAAAAGATTAGGAATTCTGCAATTGAACTCTATGGATGTGAGAAGTTAAGGTCGGGGCACGGCGGAGACTTAAAACGTTCCCCCCGCAAATGAAAAGAGCCGAGAGACGGAGAGAGAGAGAGAGAGAGAGAGGGAGGGGGGGAAAAAATAAAAGGAAATCTAGTTTTCGAGTTTTCCACATATCCTTGTGCGTTTCACACATTCTAGTGAGCTGGCGCTGTCACAGAAAAAAGAAAAGAAAGAGAATTGGGGGAAATGGGGGGGGGGGGGTCTACGCATCGATCACTCCCAGACCCTTACTCAGCTTGAAACGCTCAAAGGAAAACAAATGTTGAGGAGTGTGAGCATAAACTGTGACAAGGTGTTCACATCTGCTCCGCTGCTCAGCTGTTAGGGGGGAGGGAGAGGGAAGGAGTGAGAGAACGAGCTAACAAGAGGAGGAGGAGGAGGAGGGGGGAGGAGGAGGGAGCAGACATAACATATGGCTGCCTCTGGAGGTCTCGCTGGAAGCCAAGGAGGGATTATTCCCCCTGTATTGACATTCTTGTGGCGCGGCGTGGCGAGGTCATGCCAGTGCAGGGCAAAGCGTTTTGCGGGTCCACGGGAGAGATTGATATCTGCGTCTGCCACATTGTAATTCATCATCTTCTCATCTCGACTCGATGAGCGGTGCGGTGGCGGGGCTGTGAAAACCGATACACCCTGCGGTATGATGTTGCACTGTGGGACAATGTGGACTCCCTGACATCAGTCGCACAACTTAAACTTAAGAGAGAGACACCTCATCATGACTCTTTTCTGAAGGATGTATTTCTTTCTACAGACATGACTTTTCTGTGAACCTTAAGACAATCAACAGATATTTGCAGCTAACTTCCCATAATGCAAACTAGAAGGCACTTGCTAACACACCCAAAGACATCATCATCACTTAAATGTTAAGTTAAATTGATTTCTTGACCCTGCAAACATACCCTTAGGACTAGGAATCAAGTCTGTAATCCGTGTTTGTTTCACAGTTATGGCAAAAAAAAAATATAATTGTCTAATTGCAGAAATACCAGATCCAGATCACCACCAGAATCGAATCAGTTGTTCCTTGGCCCAAGGCTGATCTGTCCACCAAATTTCATTGAAATCTGTTCATACATTTTTTAGATATCCTGCTGACAGACAGACAACATCAACAACAAAACAACAGCAAAACAACAAACTAACAGAAGTGAATACAGTGAATACATAACCTCCTTGGTGGAGGTAAAAATACATTTCACACAAACTTCAGAATATGTTTAGGAATAGATTTCAAAATACACATAAAATGGGCAAAAATGTACATGTAAATTTGTACAAGTAGATGACATTCAAAATATATTTTGGTCAAAAGTAATACATCCTTCCTGTTGACAACATACAGTATACAAGTACAGTATATACAAGATATATTTTGGCCATTCAAAATATCATCTGTACAAATAAATTTTTTGACAATATTAGTATATTTTTAAACATATCTCTAAACACATTCTGAGGAGTATGTGACGTGCATTTGTTGTTATGGGACATGGAAATGCGTGATGTGGTGGTATCAGTGTGTGTGAAATATTCACTAATTAACGCATTAATCATCTTAATTAATGACATCATTAGCATAACTAGTTATGTTTAATATATCATGGTTATTATGGTGGCACATTAGGCTGCTCGAGTGCCTCTTGTTTCATATGGGTTATAGCAACCTTGTCAGATATGAATGCTTGTTATTGAGTGAAAATGAGTTTACTCTTGCGCTCTACCACTAATTCACAGTAGCTTTATGTTGTCAGTCCAGGTCAGGCTCATGTAGTGACTATAGGTAACTGGTTGTTGTGGCTTTAGTGTGACTTGTGTGAGTGTTGTAGCTAATGGCCATTGGGTTCTGTCTATGATTTCAGATACTAGTTTGCAGTTGGGGGAATGAGCATTGGGTGCAATTGTCCCAGACAGGACAGATCAAGAGGAGAGGACACTTTGGATATGTCTGAAATTAAAGGAATTGTTCACCCAAAAATGAAAATTCTGTCATCTACTCACCCACATGCCAAATGAAACACAGGTGAAATTTGTTAGTCCATATAACACACAGGGAGGCTGCAGCACAACTTGGTAGCAGCCTTCTCCAAAACAACTGAAGTCAATGGGGACCAGTTCTTTAGAGTTCCAAAACAAAAACAGCCAAACAATCACACTGTGAATAGAAAGACCTATACACCATTATTTGTTGCAAATCAATCAGCTGTAGTTAAGATTTGCACTAAATGATGGTGTAAATATACTGTAGGTCTTTTTGGAACTCTGAAGAACTGGTCCCCACTGACTTCAGTTGTTTTGGAGAAGGCTGCTATGGAGTTGTGCTGCAGCCTCCCTGTGTGTTATATGGACAAACTTCACCTGTGTTTCAACTGGCATGAGGGGGAGGAGATGATGACAGGATTTTCATTTTTGGGTGCACTATTCCTTTAATGTTTGAAAGTCAGTGTGTCTCTCCTGGCAGACTATATTACACAGTGGTTGGTTGGGCGTGTTATACAGCATGGATGGCTAAGGAAAGGGAAGTCATTTATTTAGTAAACTTCAAGGCTTCAAGGATGGGTAGATCCTCTTATTAAAGGGACTGCAAAAAATGTGTCATGCTGAGCTACGCTTTGGTAGCCGCTGGTTCACGTCACTACTGGTTACTTGGCGAAGGAATATGAGTGTTGGTAAGGGTCAGTTTGCTTGTATAAGCATGAAGGCCCGGTGTGGTTACTGGTGGCAACCGGTTCATGGCAATGGGTTTCGGTCGGTTGCGATGGGTAGCATCAGCAAAGGAAGTGTGGGTGTTGAAGTGTCGTTGGTGTTTATGCCATTCGGTGGAAACCAAGGCTGCAATTTCTCATGGAGATATTTCGGTCATTTTAGCCCAGACTTTCTCAGGTTTAGAGGGGACGGTGTGTCTGGTGGCATGTTAAACTGAGGTTTGGCTCGTGGCTAATGGCCAAAGACATTTTGGTAAAGGAAGCTCGGTAGCTCTCTGTGAAGACTGCGTGGGTGTTTTGCCTTTGATGTCGAGGTATATTTGTGTTTGTTGATTAGGCAGCGAGTGAAGACGTCCAGTTAGCTTAGACTAGCGTATAAGGTCAGGGCTTGGCTGGGTGTTGGCAGTTGGAGGGGGGGTGTGATGATTTGTGGCTGCGTGTTGGAAAAGGAAGGAGACGCTGTGTTATGAGCTGAAACTTTGGCTAGGGACCCTGTATTAGTGAGGTAGTGTCGGTGTGAACAAAACCAGTCAAAGGAGAAAAAGAGTCTGCTCTACTTAGACTCACTTCTTTTCACATTTTTTCTTATTCTTTCATCGATGCAGAAGAATAGGCACAACACGTTTCAGCACGCAAACCTTAAATCTGAACAAACTCCTGCTTTTGCTCAGTTTCGAATGACAACAGTCCTAAGTCTGCATGGGTCTATGCAGGCATGCGTGTTTGCGTGTGCGTGTTGTGTCTGACATTAGATGCCCCCTCCTTCCTGCTCGTTCTCCAGATAAACAGCCCTCCTTTCCCCTCCTGTCTGGCGCTGAGCCGACCGTACACACGGAACAGTTAACATGCGGCGGGGGGGGGGGGGTGACTGGTCCAGTCGGTGGAGGCGCCCCAGGACTGTTGAATGTGGATCGAACCCAGGAGACGCCTGGCTCTCTGAGCTGGATGGTGGATGGGAGATTCCTTTGTACATTAGGATATACCCCAAAGAAAATACACCTGTCAAAGCTCATTATTGCTGATATTGATAGACTGATATGTCTGTCAGGCCTTGGAATGGATGTAGACGGCTGAACCTGATACGATTTGTCAAATAAGGATTAATACCCACCCAACCAGAACTAAAGCTGAGCTGCATTTTGTTATAATTCATTCAGATCTAACAGAACTAAGGAAGGGAGGACCCAATGAATATTAGCTATGCTGAATGCGATCCAACACAGTGTTTTGAAATGGTTGAAAATCACACACTGCCAGCTGAACATGTGATTGCGGCCCAAACAACATTCCTCTCTATGGAAGCAAATCCTCATAGGGATACTTTAATGATAGCCTGATGCTTCTCCTGTAGCCTTAATGTGTATGTCTGCATTCATTCATCCGTTGGTTGGTCCCCGCTTGACTTGAGCGTCCAAATAAATCTCCCTTTCAGAGAAGGTAACCCAGAATACGCGTCCTCACCAGCACAGTTTAGACGATGCGGTGAAGGCAGCAACTTGTCAAAAGAAAGTGGAAAGTGTCCCTCATGCATTGACTGTACTGGCCAAATAAAGTGACCCCATAAAAGTGTGTGTTTGGGCCAGTTTGGGCTAGAGAGGGGAACAAAGCACTCCTTGATGTTTCTGGAGCGTTCTGCTTGGTGGGTAGCAGGTCTAGCAGCTTGATGGGCCCTGAATAGCTGAATTAGGCTGCCAAGTGGTCACCGGTGTTAACCTTTAGTCCCGGCCCGTGGAGCGCTGTCATACACAGTGACTGGCCACTGGACTCAGAGTGCATGAGTTCCGAGTTTAAATACACTCTGCCATGCAGGGTAGGTCGTACTGTATGAATAATGCATGCAGACACGTTGTTGTTGTTGTTGATCAGTATGTCACGATATCTCAGACGCCACGAGGGAATGATGCATCTCACCGCTGCGTTGTGGCATTTTCAAAATGACACTGATTGATTGGTCCAGAGGGGTTTGCATCATTGGTAGGGGAAGTCATGTTTACTGCTTTTCATTTGGAATGAGAGTAAATGAGTGTGATTAACACAGCGCAGAGGGGCGGTGGTAGCCTAGGGCAGTGGTTCTCAACCTTTTTCATATCAAGGACCCCTAATGTAGTCCACATTAGGGCCATGGACCCCCATTTGATGAGATTTTGTCTCTCGGACCCAAATCTGAGAATATTTTTATTGTTAGATATGATTTTGTCCAGAACTCCAAGACTATCTTTATTGTAGATAGAGAGATAACAGAGAAACTATGATCAAAATAGCCATTCTTCACATTCTATAATTGTTCTTGTAAATGAAATAATGAAGTTTAACGATTCATCAATTTGCTGGCGACAACCTGGGATGCCCTCAAGGACCCCTGGTGGTCCCCGGACCCCACGTTGAGAACCACTGGCCTAGAGGTCCAAGAAAATGTGGGTGGGGAACGTGATTGAAACGTTAGGGAATGATGCATCTCACCGCTGCTTTGTGGCATTTTCAAAATGACACTTATTGGTCCAGAAGGGTCTGCTTCATTTGTAGGGTCCATTGCATACTCCACTCAAGGTATGCATACTCTAACGCAAGTTCTTGACCTACGCAAGCTGTCTGCTAACTCTAACCCTTAGCAGCTTCCTGCAGCCCTGTCGAAGATAATACTGCATTTATCCACAAGAGGGAGCAAAGCCACTAGGCTGGCTTTTGTACATTCTCCATTGCTGCCAAAAGAAAAAGCTGAAAAGAAGATGGTGCTGCCAGATCAGCCAGAGTCTCTTCTGACTGAGACACTGCCATTTTGTGTGCCCAAAATTATCAAATTTTTGGAACTCTATATTTAAAACTCTGTGTGATATCCTGGGACACATGGTAGAACCTGACCCAGTGTTGGCTGTATTTGGGGTACCGGGAGAGGACAGTCATCTTAGAGGACTCACTTCCACTGTGGCAAGGTTCATAACCCTTTTAGCACAGATTAATTCTATTGAACTGGAAACAGGCACAGCCTCCCACTTACATTATGTTGATCAAAGATGTTACGCAACACCTTAAACTGGAAAAACTCTGATTCACTTTACGAGGTTCCATTGAGAAGTTCCATAAGACTTGGCAACCCTTCATTGATTATGTAGAGGCTAGGCAATAAACATCCTCTTAACTCTTTGCTATAATAACTAGGTTATACCTAATGTAAGATGTCAATAATCACCATGTAAAGCAGCTTGGTACCTTGATTGATATTTATACTGTATACTGTATATGTTCTGTACGTGTCTTTTTTTTGTATGTGTGTGTATGCAAATTCTGTACTGTTTTTTCTAATATTTTATATAATTTGTATACACTGCTCACTGTTTCTTTGTTAACTAAAATACCAATAAACACGTTAAAAAAAATAAAAAATAAAATAAATAATGATGTGTAATGATGTGTCTCTGCTGCTGCCTGACAGATCCTCCTGCAGGGGAAGAACCCGGGCGTGGTGTGGGAGTACACTCTGCCCCGCACCGAGAGGAAACCTGAATACAGCTGGGGTGTGGTGCGCTCCGACTGCTCTGCACCCTGCGCTGGAGGTGAGACTGCCTGTGTGTGTGTGTGTGTGTGTGTGGGAGAGAGAGAGAGAGAGGGAGAGAGAGAGAGGGAGAGAGAGAGACAGGGAGAGAGAGAAAATAGAGTTGTGTATGTGTGTGAATGAGGAAATAAGAGACATATAGTTTGTGCATCTGTGTGTAAATGTGTATGAATGAGAGAGAAAACAAAGGTAGAATTGTGTGTGTGTGTGTGTGTGCGCATGCTCACACGCATTTGCATATGTGTGTGTATGCATTTACATGTGTGTGACGTGTGAAAGATGGTTTATGATTCTGTGTGTGTTCTGTCTGTCTGTGTGTGTGTGTGTGTGTGTCTGTGTATGTTTATCTTTGTGTGTGTCTGTATTTGTCTGGGTGTGTATGTGTGTCTAGGGTGTGTGTGTGTGTGTGTGTGTGTGTGTGTGTCTTTCTGCTAGCGTGGGGGCCAGGAAGTGTGTTAAGGCTAATGAAAAGCACCTTTGTCAACTGAGAAGTTCAGACTCTGTTGGTCCCAAAAGACTCGCTGCACTCCCCTGTTCACTTGTCAATGGATGGCTGTGTGTGTGTGTGTGTGAGTGTGTGTGTCTGTGTGTGTGTGTGTGTGTGTGTGTGTGTGTGTGCCAGTGGTCCTTGTAGCTCCATTCTCCCTGTCCCGGGAGGCTACAACCGCCAGCAGGCAGACAGACACACTGAGTTAACACAGAGATCTCCATCTTTCTCTCTCTGGCTTTCCCTCTTCCCTGACTTTCTCTCTCTGTTTTATTCATGCGCTGCTCCATAGCCCCTCTTAGGACTGAGAGTGTGTGTGTGTGTGTGTGTGTGTGTGTGGGAGGTGAAGTCAGGAGAAAAGGAGTGGGGCATACAAAGCCCTTACAGCTGATAAGAATGACTTTTCCTCTCTCTTGAGCAGGAGAGAGGAATCAAATTGAAAGCAATAATCTGCCACATTTTGTATGTAGTATGTATAAACTCTCTCTCTCTCTCTCTCTCTCTCTCTCTCTCTCTCTCTCTCTCTCTCTCAGGCCGTATCTCGACCAAGGCGATCTGTCTGCAGGACCAGAAGGTTCAGGTCAACTCCACCATGTGCAATCCCCAGACCAGACCAGCGCTGGGCTCCCACCTCTGCAACACACAACCCTGCCCCGCATAGTAAGTGTTGTGTGTGTGTGACTGTGTGTGTGTGTGTGTGTGTGTGTGTGTGGTTGGAAGCGGGGTATGTGGCATGGGCCTTTAACTTAAGGCGTTGCTTTCATTACACTCACACAGATTGTGGTTGAGCAGTCTAGAGGTTGCCTGTGGTCCAGTCGCCCCCTTTCTTCTTCTTCTTCTTCTTCTTCTCTCCCTTCTCTCTCTCTCTCTCTCCCTTCTTCTCTGCGGTGTCCTTCTTGAGAAAACACATGAAAGCTCTCCCGATCTCTTTCTCTTTTTGCAGTTTGAGTCTTTATTTACTGCGCTGCGGTGTCCTTCTTGGTTTTTTTTTTTTAAGAGATGACTTTTTTGGGCATTTTGCCTTTATTAGACAGTAGAGAGACACAGGACAGCCTGGGAGAGAGAGGGGGATGACATGCGACAAAGGTCCCGGGCCGGATTCAGACCCCAGATGTCTGTTTTAAAATGCAGAAAAATGTCAGAAAACACATCCACTAAAAAAAATGGATAGTCATTGATTAGTTTTGGGCCAGTTATTTTTCTTTAGTGTCAGCTGATGTTGGCCAAATGCACAAATGTGATTCCATCGTTATTTATTGCATAATTTCTTTCTCGATGAGAACATTTGCCACTTCAAGGTTCTTTGCGATATTGAGGGAATTTGATCAAATATTTGCTGTTTCCATTCAGCTTTTCTAATTCAATACATTACAATCCGCCAAAAAAAATACTTGGATGGAAACCCAGCTACTGCCTGGATGAGGAGGGACAGAATCACTGCAGCCTGGGGCAAACCTCATATACATTTTGTGTATACATTTTGAATACGTGCACAGATTGCTTCATTTATGTCTTGATCTCTTATATAATTTCATGTTATGTAGGCTTGTTTTAAGAAGGTAACACAAATATTCAAAGAAAAAATCGTATCCCCCCAATCTAACCCCAGACATAAGGCTGAGACCAAATCTCAAAGCAAGATAAGGCTAAAGGGGGGTCTTGATCTTACTATTCACAGGGTTCCTACGCAGGTCTGGAAAGTCTGGAAAAGTATTAAAAATTAATTTGATCATTTCCAGGTCTTGAATAGTTTGGGAATTTGAAAAAATGTCTGGAAAAGTATGGAAAATGTTGCGGTTCAGGTCCGATACACACATAATTCTAGCTTTTATGTTGTTGTAGACCCACTTTGAGTCCACAGTTTTTGTTGATGTGAAGAATAATGTTCAGATAGAGGGACGCTCTTATTACCCATCACCCACCATTATATCAAATACCGACCAAAATCAAATCCAGTCAAGAATCAAGAAGAAAAATACAGAATTTTAAAATGGAAACCGTGTAGGAACCCTGCCAATCATTTCACATATTCTGGTATTTGTCTCTGTGAAGAACAATCTTCATCTATACAGTGATATGACCTAGTTAGCAGGGGCAAGATGTCTATCTGCGTAAATCATATTGAACACCAGGCAAAATCTTCAAAACAAATCAAGGTCGGGAAAAAGTATGGATTTTTTTAATTGAAAATGTGTAGGAACCCTGTATTCAAGTATTGGAAACAACGGTCATTTGATATAATTTGGTAATTCCTGCTATTTCCAGAAAAAATGTCTGATTGTGGAAAAGGGAACACACCTGAATTAAAAAAGCGATATTCAATATCGTGGGAAATCGATAATACCGAATATTGGCCCAAGCCTACTTGGAGTATAAAGGAGTCTGTGCATTTAAAGGACCGCTGTTAGGATGTAGCCTGCAGAGGAGGAAACCAGGCTGAAGTGCAGTGGAGGAGCAAGTTGAAACAGCTCTAAATAAATGGCCCCTCTCCTATGTGGGCCTTTTGGCTGAGGGAGCCACAGCTAGGTTGATTTACAGCACTGTTCAAAAGGACAGGCAGGGAACCGGGCCCAGGGTTCAGAGGGATCACACACACACACACACACACACACACACACACACACACACACACATACACACACAGTGGTGGAAGAAGTACTGAGATCTTTTACTTAAGTAAAAGTAGCAATACAACAATGTAAAGATACTCCATTACAAGTAAAAGTCCTGCATTCAAAATCCTACTTAAGTAAAAGTACATAAGTATTGGCAGCAAAATGTACTTAGAGTATCAAAGTAAACATACTCATTATGCAAACTGTCCCCATTTAGAGAGTTATATTTTTCATAAATTATTGGAATATTAATACTGATTTATTGACATACATGTACATGTAAGCAGCATTTTAAAGTTGTCAACGTGAAGCTAATCTTAACAATTTAGCTATACTTTTGGGTAGTCTAATCTATAACAATGCTATTTTAAAGTTATTTTATAAATTACAAATAATAAAATGTTTTAAATATAAAATATTGATCTGAAAAGTAACTAGTAACTATAGCTGTGAAATAAATGTAATGGAGTCAAAAGTACAATATTTCCCTCTAAAATGTAGTGGAGTATAAGTACAAAGCTTAAAATGGAAATACTCAAGTAAAGCACAAGTATCTCAAAATTGTACTTAAGTACAGTACTTGAGTAAATGTACTTAGTTACTTTCCACCACTGTACACACACACATATCTACATACACATGACGCATCTTTCTGGGTATAAATTGAAATGCAAGCCGCTCGTGTCCCGTGTTGATGATGCCGTCATTGCGTCCGCCGCCAGCCACCCTGCCACAACACGTCCAGACCGAACTTTCTCCTGTCAGGGGTTGAAGAAGCCAGACAGCTATCGGTTACACCTCCAACATACGGCCTCTGTTTCTCCCCAAGTTTCCCACCACCCGAGAGGGCATTTCCTGCCCCTAATCTCGGGCATACCGTTTCTCTTATCTCGGCGAAAGGTATTAAACAGCCCGGTTGCTGTCGTGACCTCCCCCCCCCTCCCCCTTTTTGTGTGCGAGAGAGGAAATGATAGAAAGCCCAGGTGACTAACATCAGCGCGGTTGTCCCATTCAGGAAAAATAGAGCCGTTTTTTGACACCCAGGGATCTTGAAATACAGTAGCCGCCTGTGTGCGTACGTGTCGATTTATGGCCGTCGCTAAAAGAAACCGAGTGGAGCCGAGGGAGGCAGATGGGCACGCAGTCAAAAGCCCGACGGGAGAAAAGAAAAACTACAAGGTGGGATGTGTGTGTGTGAATGCGCACGCCTGTGTGTGTGTGTGTGAGAGAGAGAGAGAGTGTGTGGCTATGTGCATGTCTGACAGGAGGGGGGGGGGGGTGCCTGCTTATCTCTGCGGCGTGTATCGCGGGCGCTGACAGGCCTGTCCATGTTTTACTGTGCAGAGACCGCGGGATTCCCATGGGGGGGCCCGCGCCAGTCTAGCCGTGCACAGCCGAAAAAAAATCCCACCCCCTCACCCCCATTCTCATCTCCCCCCTTTCTGCTGTAGAGACCTTCAGTCCCCGTCCCGCCGGGGCGCTAAGCCTTATAATAAATACTAACGGTACAGATGAAGTCGCATAAAATGCACAGTGGGGTTAAGAATCGGCCTGTTTGATTTAGATCAGTGATTCTCAACCTTTTTCATATCAAGGACCCCTAATTTAGTCCACATTAGAGCTACGGACCCCCATTTGATGAGATTTTGTCAAATCTGAGAATATATTTATTGTCAGATATGATTTTGCCAGAATTCCATCACTATCTGTATTGTAGGTAGAGAGATAACAGAGAAACTATGATCAAAACAGTCATTCTTCTACATTCTCACATTCACTTAACGATTCATCGATTTGCTGGGGACCCCCTGGAACCCCCTCAAGGACCCCTGGTGGTCCACGGACCCCACGTTGAGAACCACTGATTTAGATGACCGCGCCTGTAAGTGTGTCAGGGAAAACTGGGGATGCTTGACTATGTGCTGTGATCAGGGGATGCTGGGAGAATTATAAGAAGCCAATTCAGTCTGCCAGCATGCAGCAGGTAAAAGGCATGCTCCTATCTTACAGATTTCTGTGTCTTGTCTTGCTCTCTCCATGCCACAGCCCCCATCCCCCCGCCTTCCGTCTCCTCTTCCCCTCTACGCGTCTGCCTGGCTCCCCGTCTCTCCTGTTTGAAGTCGTTTTGCTCTTCCTCTTGGCAGAGGCCATCTGCAGAGTCGCTTACCGCGGGTTCGGGGTTTCCCTGGGCGCGTCCTGCAGGGGCATATGCAGACAAATCGGGAGTGAGACGTGTGGTACTGTGCCAGGGAAATCCTGGAGAAAAAACAGAGACCCCCCACAAGACAAAGGATGCATGTGTGCCACAAGCACCCAACCAGATTTAGCTGTAGTTACACTTAGAGTACATTTAGATTACACTCTTATCTGGAGCAACTGTAGAAAAAGTTTAAATTCCTAAATCACCAACATTACAAGCAACCAAAAATAAGGAGTGCAAAGGTCAAGGCCTTAGTTCCCTTAACATATTGCTGTGACCAAAGAATGATCATGTTAGAGTGAAGTGCTAGTGAAAGAAATAGAATAAAACTTTTCTTGAGTGAGTACAGAGGGAAAATCTCCAATTAATCCACACAAATGTAAAAATGTAAAAAAAAAAAAACGGGTTGAAAGAATCCATGATAGCTGTATTAAGAGTAGTAGTTAGTGAGTTTTTCAAGACTTTCTTTTAAACCTATTTGGCAGAGGAGGCAATTTTGGTATGTAATTCTGCAAAGAAAGAACTGTGAAGAACTTAATACGAGGTTCCCTTCAACCAAAGTCGTTATTAGGTTAAGAATCAATATTTGTTCAGTGGTGGCAGCTCGTCTGCGGCCCTGCAGTGAGGAAGGATAAAACAGGCATGGGTGAGCCTCTCAGAATTTCCCCTGCAGTTTTCCTCCCTTATGTACGGAGGGCCAGGAGTGCACAGCACAACGACAGCATTAACTCACAGCACAACAGCATTAACTGATAGATTTATAGTTCATAGATTAATACCAATTTATTTGCATTTAATCATCAAACCCAAAAAGTGAGAACTCAGATTGTTTCATATAATAGTAATAATAATGAAAAATACCATAATATTTATCTAAGGTTATCTAAATCTTTTTCATCAAAGATTAGTTCTCGCTTATTGGGTATGATTAGACACAAATAAATTGGTTTAAATCTATAGTTTTGCACATTTAAACTTTTGTATTTTGTAACACTTTTATTTTGAAGGCAAACAAGTCCGCCTATCACTTCCGTTGTGTTGTGGCTTAATTTTTCGTGTTGTGGCTTAATGCCGTAGTGTTGCCATTTTTTCTTTGCTTCACAAAAGTCGTTATGTTATGCACTCCTGGGCCACCGTACTTATGCCTTAAAATTGCAAGTTATTGAAAGATTTCAGAGATACAAATTACAGCTAGGCCAACGGTGGTTTGCAGCGAAGCGGAGTGGCACTTCAGCCTCTTTCCCCCAATGATATATTGTTATTTATATGCCAGGGAAAAAAGCAAAAAAAAAAAAAAAAAAAAAAAAAGCAAACAAACCCAAAGCCAAAAATCCAAACCGGTGCTTTTCGGGCCCAATGGGTCACATCTTTCCCATTTCCAAATTGCAGTTTAGCCCTGCTGCCTCATTTGTCTGCTGGGTTTGAAAGGGAATGAAAGCATTTTTTCTTCCCCCGAAGCAGGTCGGAGGCATGGAGGAATGGTCGGGGCGCTACCACGTAGTCTCAGAACTGGACCGAGCCATCTGCCCATCTCTCCATCTCTCCATCTCTCCATCTCCCTCTACTAAGCCTGTGGTTGTCAGACCACTCATTTGCTGTAATCTCCCTCTTTGGCCCCGATGCCAAGACAGAAGCTATTTTAGAAGCAGCAGCAGGCTTTCATCAGTGGCGAAGTATGATTTCACAGATACCAAAGGAGAGGACGGGAGAGGGGAAAAAAACAAAAAAACAGGGAAAAAAAAAAGACCAGGAGATGAGAACAAAAATGAGGAGGAGGAGAGAAGACAGGTGAGAAGAGAAGTGGAAATGAGTAGCGAAGAGGAATGGAGAGAGCAGGAGAAGAGAAAGGAAGAGAGGGGGAAAGAGAAGATGAGAAAAGAGAGATGGAAAGAGGAGGGTGGAGGAGAGATGGACCAGGTCACATCTGTCTATACCCTTATTGTATGTTATATGTTGTATGTTGCAGTTGGCCCTACACAGTGTATTCTATAGTAGAGACCTGGGAAAGCTGTTAAGGAGAGTTGTACTGTATATCCAATATAGCTTTCGTGTTTAGATTCAGATACATATAGTGCTGCTAGAGATGGATGGGACTGGGATGCCATAGGAACATATGTTTAGTGGGTTTGTGGGTTTGTATGTGTGTGTGTGTAGATGTGTAAACACACATATGTGAGCATGCATCTGTTTCTGCCTGTGTCCAAAGTATCTGTAGCTCATGCAGCCACATGTGCCTGTGTAAAGAATAAATATAATCTACCAATACGTGTGATGCCCAAGTGCCAAAATATTGTTAGCATACTGTAATATCAATGTATGATCTGTGGTGTCAGGCATCCCAGTTTCCAGACTGTAAGAAAAACAAGTAAAATAAGTCGGTTCCTTTAACCACTGAATAATAATTTACAGGACTGTTTGGTATGATAGTACTCATTGGTAATGTAGGGTGAAATTGTGTTGTTGTAGTTACCCTGATTTGAGTGTGTGTGTGTGTGTGTGTGTGTTTGGGCCCAAAATAAGTGCAGCAGATTAGAGTTTGGACCTGTGGTTGGCGGTCCTGATTAGGATCTCAGTCATGTGGTTGGTATCCTGATGACAGAGGCTGGCACACATAAGTATAGCTGCTCCATATGATGTGTGTGTGTGTGTCAGTGTGTGTGTGTGTGTGTTCCTGCGCAAACATATGCACGCATGACCCCCTCCTCCACAGGTCAAGTGTATGTATGTGTATGTTAAATCTCACCGATACAGGCTTTTAATTTTCAATTACTCATAACTTAACAATCTTCTCCCCGGACTCTGTTCCCCCTCCACAGCTGGGCGGCGGCAGACTGGGGTCCCTGCAGCCGGTCCTGCGGAGGCGGCCAGCAGACCAGGACCCTGCGCTGCCTGAGGAAGGTGACCTACCAACGGGAAGAGGCGGTGGCGCACTCCCTCTGCCCCGTCATCTCCCCCGCCCAGCTCCAGCCCTGCCACACCCAGGCCTGCCCGCCCGAGTGGAGCACCGGATCCTGGTCGCAGGTGGGTTAGAGGATCGCTTGGGTTCTTCTCGGATTTGTTTTAATTGATTTTTGGGGAATTTAGGGAACATGCACTAGACAACGAGCTGGATTTAGGGAACACACACTTGACAAGTTGGATTTAGGGAACACACACTTGACAACAAGTTGGAGTTAGGGAACACACACTTGATGACCAGCTGGATTTAGGGAACACACACTTGATAAACAGTTGGATTTAGGGAACACACTTGACAACAAGTTGGATTTAGGGAACACACTTGACAACAAGTTGGATTTAGGGAACACACACTTGATAAACAGTTGGATTTAGGGAACACACACTAGACAACAAGCTGGATTTATGGAACACACACTTGACAACAAGTTGGATTTAGGGAACACACACTTGACAACAAGCTGGATTTATGGAACACACACTTGACAACCAGTTGGATTTAGGGAGCACACACTTGATAAACAGTTGGATTTAGGGAACACACACTTGATAAACAGTTGGATTTAGGGAACACACACTTGATAAACAGTTGGATTTAGGGAACACACACTTGATGAACAGTAGAATTTGGGGAACACACACTACATAATTTCACATTTGGGTAATGCAGCCCTTCAGAATCTCATGAAAACACAAGCTCTTGTGCTCCTACAACACAGAACCAAAACAAATATGGAGGTTGAGCATTTTTTGCTTTCCACATTTCCTGTATTATTTTCCTTTGCTCGGGCTCAGCTCTCTGTGTTCATATCTGAGCCACTGACCAGCTCACCCTACTGAAGCACATGTCCTTGACTTGTCAAAATCAAACAGAGTTGTCAAAATCAAACATGTTTGAAATAATTGTTAATAGTCCTGACTGGATTGAGAGGTAAGAGATTAACATCCTGAACCCTTTCACACTACGCTTGTGTGCAGATCTGCATGTAGACAGACAGAGAGATACGTGCCTGGAATAGATATGGCTACAGATGCAGACACAAGCATCCACCTGCACACACACACCTACACACACACACACACACACACACACACAGTTTCACTTGCAAGCAGACTAATGTCTCCTAAAGCAAAAACAAACACTTTGCTGCCCTCTGTTGGACATATGGAAAACATCGACCCTCTGCAAAAAATCCATAAGCAAGAAGTATTCACACAATTTAGTACACAGTGAAAGTGCATGTGTCACTTGTCAATGGAAACAAGAACACACTCCTCAATACATCCTAATAACTGTCACTTGCAATCACAATAGATATATTTTCTCTGTTGCCTCATCTGTCTAAACAGTCAACAACAAAAAGAAGTCTAAGCATGAATTAATTTAAACTACAAGACTTTGCCATCCACATGAATAAATAGCTACTGTCTGGTCTGGGATCAGCCTTTCTCTATTAGGTGTTTGTCATATTTTGATCCATCTTGAATTAATTACTTAAGTGTCTGTCCTCACAACAGTTTTCACAATATATATATAGGATAGGAAGGAGGAAGGAAAGAGTATGTGACAGATTTTTTCAATTAAATAGACTACGATTTGCTTTGCCCATGTAATCCCATGGCTATTAACAGATTATGAATTTATTTAGGTTTTGGCGAGTCTCTCTATAACCACAGTGCTTCACACAGATAAAACAGTTTAAAACAACAGACGAGTACTTTTATTTTCTCGTTTTGCTCTACACTGTATTAGTGGCCTGGCAGCAGATCTGACTGTGTGTCAGCTTTCCCGATCAAACCGCACAATCCTGGCATTCAGCTGTCATTCGGCTGTCATTCTTTAGGACAGTGGTGTTTGCATGCTCCGACGCCTCTCCGAGTTCAATAGGCAGTCAGGCAGAGACAAGGCCGCCCCCCCCCCCCTCTCCGGAAAGATCAATCGGACCGTCCAGTCACCAAAGGACAACTGGGACGGGGCGTGTGTGTGTCTGGGCGTGCATGTAAATCGCTGTGCACAGATGCGTATGTGTCTTTCGTCTAATAAATGAATGCGGTGCGGTCCCATAAAGCTGCGGCCGGCCCGGTCCCAGCGGAGCCGTACCCGCTCTCTGTTGTCCGTTTCTCACCGGTTCATGCGGAGTTTACGCCGGCACTCTCCGGCGCGGACGCTGTGATGGGGTCGGGGTCGAACCCATCGCCTAGTTATTGGTTTATTGTATTTAATGTTAGGGTATAATGGGCTATCATCGAAGCAGTGACCTGCTGTTTTCGTGTCCGCCATGTGGTGAATTACAAACACATTGACAGTGCCCATGCCAAGGATTTAACTGCATTTAATTTGGCCTAGTGCTGAAAGGCACTGAAAGCTGAAGGTTAAAGCAACGGAAAAACAAAAACGAAGCCAAGTTATATGGGCATGCGTGTATTATTTAATCTATTCGTCATCGTGAAAGCTTTGCTCATTGAATCGGTAACCTCCTGAACCTCCTGGGGACGCACTCATCTGTGTCTTTTGAAATATTGTGTAAAGAACTTTTGCTCCTAATCTGTTTGGTGCTATCTCTTAACTAAGACTTCTTCAACTTTTTCAACGCCTCACCCTCCGTGTGGTCGTCTCCGCAGTGCTCCAAGACGTGCGGCCGCGGGCTGAGGAAGCGGAGCGTGTTCTGCCGCAGCACCGACCCCGGGGCCAAGGCGGTGGTGGTGCCCGACAGCATGTGCAAGCAGCACCACAGGCCCAAAGCCCAGGAGACCTGCGTTCTGCGCCGCTGCCCCAAGAACGAGAGGCTGCAGTGGGTTTCCACCCCCTGGGGAGAGGTACGAGGGAAGACACATGAAACTGAATACGTAGTTGCAGTAGAAGAGTATTGTTGTTTTCAAATTTAATCATTTTTGGTAAAGGAAAAGCCCACCCTGGAACACTTGAACGCTGTTAAAAAATTGGTGAAACGTCAGGTTTTGTTGTCAGTCCTTCAGAATCGAAGAGCGACGGCTTCTTTCTAGAGCCGCCATTTTGCACCAAGAGATGTTCAACAATCATACAGGGAGAAATCTATCATAGAAAAGGCAGAGAGACCAATTTCTCCACTCTCCACTCTCCCCCCACACATGCAAAACCCACTGAAAGCAACACGTTCAGTCCCCTTCTCTGGGGGTTGTTGAAAGGCATTCTAGGAAATCACTAAATGAGGTAGAGGCAAAATGGGAACACCAAAGAAGTAAATTACAACACTTCATCACAAAATTACTATATAACAGTGTAAGAGCATCTGAGACGGGGGTTTTCATTTAATGTTCTGAAAGAGCAATGCATTTTCAGGTCGGGAAGAGCCTTCTCTGGTCAGAAATAAGCATTACAAGGATTTAAAACGTACCTACAGACCATCTTAGCTTAGTGAAGGTGGTAAAAGTGGAGTTGCCTTCTCCACCTCGTGCAGAAAGAATACAGGTCACTCTGCTGATTTTGAGGTTTCCACATTATTTTACCGGCTGTGCTCAGCAACCTTGCCCGTTTCCCCCTGGGATTACGGCTAAGGTTTCCATGCCAATATGTTATGCTGTGAGACATTACACTCCATCACGGATTTGCTGGCTCACCCCGAAGCTAATCAGCATCCTAAGAAGGTAGAGGTGTTACATACATTTGATGTAATCCGTATTCTCAGAAAGGTTTCATCTATTTTTTTTTAGGAATGTGCACAAATATCTGGAATGACGGATCGCTTATTAATCATCACTGTCTTCTCAAATCCTGTTTGGTACAAATTACTATATAGGTTTGTCTTTGGTTTTGTCACCGTAGGCACTAATACCATGCTTGAAGGGTGTTTCATATAGCATATATCCTTCACATAGCATATTATTTTAGCTAGAGTCCCACTTAAGCCAAGCTTTTCAGCGTATTTACAACTCCATCACTGATCTCGAATAATTTCTTCATTTTGGGTACACAGAGAATTAAATGGGTGAAAAAAGATGGAACCATATTATTTACCATTGTTTAGCTTTTGCCACTTTGTTTAGCTTTTTTAGCTAGCAACAGATGAAAGGAGGCAGTTAGCTAAGGCTCTTTCCGGGTACTTTAAACCTGCAATAAGCGATATCAGACCTTATAACCAATCCTGAAACTAACGTGTGCTATGTATTGATTTCACTGAAACATAATGATATAAACCAATATCCACAGCAGCAGCTGTGTTGCTGTTTTCACCTCTTTTCTACCTGTGTTGTCAAATTCTGCTCCTGAACGAAGCTCCTCCTGGTCCCTGGTTCAATTTCTTTAAAAACTAGCTTGGCACCTCCCTCGCTGTTTAAAAGCGGCGCTCTCCCCCTCCCATTCCTGAAAATGCTCGCATAATGGCGGACTCGATGAAGCAAGGGGGTAAACTTGGTAAACTAGTCAAAAGGGTCTGGCTGCAGACCTCCGCTGTCAGGCCAAGGAGTCAGGCCAGCTCCACGCTCAGGTCTCTTCTTCTCTCATTCTAATGACGCAGCCCAACGCTCTTCTTCATCGTCGGTTATTTTAATCGCTCTTTACCTCCGCCTCCACCTACCTCGCTCTTTACCTACTATCTTGTTCTGTCGAATGAATATTTAAGCGTACGCATGAATGAATGAAAACAAGCAGTAAACAAAATTAATGAAACCATCAGCTAGAAACGGAGGGGAAGGATGAGATATCTCCTGCAACTTCTTTTGTTCTGATATTACATCTCTCCCGGTTAGCACTATCCCCAAATCATAAGACAGTCATGAAGTAGCCTACGCTGTCCGTCTTAAACATTTTGCTAAATCATTAATTAGGGAGATTTCACCACTCACAACCGTGTTTTTTTGTGGCAGCCTCGCGGGGCTTTTAGACAAGACTGGGAATGAAATTGTGGCCAGTTTCACGGAACTTCAGCTTGAGAAGGTACTGGGAGTTCAAAATAACTGACGAAGAAGAGACCTGAGCGTGGAGCTGGCCTGACAGTGGAGGTCTGCAGCCAGATCCCCCTCAAACTAGTGAACTTGCTAGCTACCTCTTCACTTGTCATTGCTTGTGGCGCACGTAAACGTCCGCAGGGGAAAGGCCCGACAAAGCGAGACTGGTAACCGGCGAGACTTCTCCGTAGGTACGGTTAGCTTAGCTGTTAGCCTTTACACACGGTGCTTTGCGATGTTTATCCTTGGCTGGCCTCCGTAGCGCAGTGCAGGGAGATGTGGCTTTGTTGTGAGTTTATTTACAAAGGTGTTGCTGTTTTTTGTCGCCCTCTAGTGGTTAGAAAATTTCACTTACTGCAGCTTTAATTTCTTCCTTCCACAGAATAAAAGTAAGGGCGACCTAGTTTAACAGACTTGTCCCGGGCTTCTTTGTTACTAATGTAATGTGCTGATTCCCTTTCGATCTACCTGCTTATTTTTGCACCTTTCTGGCACAGGCATGGGTTTTGTATTGCAGTTCAAATTAGGTTTCCATCTGACTTCTCCAGTTTTTGTTCTTGATGACTAAGACGCCTTTATTACTAGCCCGGCTTTATTCTTAGTTATGGTAAGTACAGCAGTTTGAGTGGGAGAGGGCATTGCACTCTGACACACGGCAAGTCATTAAATATGGAATAGAATGGGTCAGAATGAGGATTAAGTTCACGAGAAATTCACAGTACAAGGCCAGAGACGTACAACAACGTGAAGATAATTACTTCTCAAAATACTGTTTGGATATTGAAAAAGAGCCATAGAAAGATACTTTTGTGGAATGTGCACTCTCTGTCTCTCTCACAAACACACACACACACACACACACACACACACACACTGTCTGCTCATCAAAGAAAATGACTGAAAAATACTCAACAGAGCACTTAGTATTTTGGCTCTATCACTATGGCAATATGTGGCCTTGTGGTGTCTGCTGCTATGGGAACACTCCCCATTACACATACACACACACACTCACACATTACACACACACACACACACAGAGTTTATTTTCTAAAATCGGCCCTCCTGCCTTCCACTCTGTCCCAGTGCTCCAGGTCTTGCGGCTCAGGCATCCAGAAGAGAGAGCTTCGCTGTGGGGAGCGAGACTCACAGGGAGGGTACGTACCTGGAGCTCCACACCAACACATCCTTCACACTGTAATAGATCCACAGAAACACTTAAGATCACACTGTATTGCCTCTACAACACTGTGTGTGGAGTGCAGAGGGTAAAGTGACATTTAGACAAATTGCCAACTTTGAAATCGTGTCAACTTTGAAATATTCATCTTGATTTGCCATAATCAACCATTATAACGTTCTGCTTTCGCTGGCTGAAAACTGCATTATCTCCAGTCAGTCAGTTCTTCGGGGGGTAAAAGAATTACAGCTTTATTTTCAGATCAATACCCATATACCTCTGAATCATACACTCAATTCTGAAAGACTTTCATGGGCTATAAAATCTTGAAATGCACTCTTCACATGAAAAACCACAGAAACTTTCGATTCAAGTAAAAAAAAAAGTACACATAAAATACACATTTGGAGTCAGGATGTTTTCACGATAGCAGCAATTTAAATTCAATGTTTTCCAAATTGTAAGTTCTGCAGGAATAGCCATTTTGAGCACTCTTCCCCCATCCTAGGTATGTGGAGTTCCCCATACGGAGGTGCAGGAACATGGCCAAGCCCGCGGTGGATCTCCAGCAGGCCTGCAGCCGAGGTCCGTGCCCGGAGCCCCCCCGGGTCGTCCCTGGCAGGACCACCTCCAGCGCCGTGGTTCTGGGCTGGTACTCCTCTCCCTGGCAACAGGTAGGCTCCTCCTGCTTCAACGCTGTGGTCCAAAAGCTGTCCGCACAGGGGGGACTTTCAGGCTGTGTGCACACTCCGGCTGAAAGCGTCCCAAATTTGAGTTTTTCCCCTCACGTCTTACAGATCTCTTGTTTTCTATCAGGTAAAATAGCGAAAAGCTTCATAGAGTTGCTTTTTTTCAATCCTGACCTGGACCACATGGATTTGTGGTACAAAATCAGATCCTGAGGCATGCAAGCTGTGTTGCACCTTGTATTTAAACACTCAAAGCAGAATTTGTTGTAATTGCCATGACAAAAAGTCTGAAGTCAACCACCTGAGACAATTATCATAATTTTGTCATTTTGGCTGAGCCAGCGTTAGCATGGAGGACGATGCAACATAACAATAGAATTAAATTGAAATAGAAAACTTGATTCATATTTTGGGAGACGCCTCAATTCAGTCAAAACTTGAAGGCCCAGACTGTAACCGAAATGTGTTCAAAACGTCAACGGATGTGACGTCTTTTGTTATTGTTGCAGGCTATCTTTTCAACATTGCTGTCGGTTCATATTGGTATGGGATATGGGTTACATCTTAGAATAAATATAAACAGTCATACCAAAAAATCAGATACAGGATGAGTAGCAATTGAGTTTGGAATTCAGTATGAGCGCCCACAGTGTGTGAATGTAGAATTAAATTGTAGGAAATGAGGCCAGGAGGGACTGGAAGAAGTAGAAAAGGAGTCTTTTCTCCTTCTACTAATGGCAGTGCCCTTCGCACACACTGTCAATCTACTGCAATAATCCACTGAAAAGGACTGTCTTAGTTGAATTGCATTAGGTTTCTCACCTGGCCTTCCCTCACTTTATTGATTTTTGTTTACCAGGCCCTTATCTCTGGGAGGGCTTGGTATAAGCAAGGCAACACAATGTCCACACCATCACTCTGAGCAATACAAGACATTGCGGGCATGAATGTCTCCTGTGCTACAATATACTGTGTATATATATGTTGAGAGTATCCCAACAAACTGAGAGGCAAGCTGCCTGCATACATTGCAGGTGGTGGAAGTTCTTAGCCCACACCGGCTGGGGATGTGGAACGGGCCTCAGATGCTACCCAAAAGCTTGACTCTCTGTTACAGTGCCTATTGAGGCAGGTGGTGTAGGCTATGTGTACGCTCTATATCATCTATTATGTAAGAAGTCTTGAGGGCAACCTCTTATAGCATGGCGTCTTTTTTCTCCTTGATCTAACGCTTGTGATCCCTGCGTTTCCACTGGAGAAGATATCTCCTGACAGCTCGCTGCAGGGCGAGGACATGCTGTATGGGATGTGGGTTTTCTTCATCTGCTCTTTGTTTCAGCTTAGACTTTTTCCTCCATCCCTCCCCTTCCCTCCACGGTTCCTTTTATAATGGTTTCTCTCCCTCCCCGCTCTTCCCCGTTTGATCTCCCTCTCCTATTTATATCTCTGTGCCCCCTTCTCTCTTCTCTCTCTCTTTCCGCCCTTGTTTTCGTTTCTCTCTCTCAACCATTTCTCTCCCTGCCTCTGTCTCAGTGCTCGGTGTCATGTGGCGGAGGGGTCCAGACTCGGTCCATCCAGTGTCTCCGGCAGGGTCGCCCGGCAGCTGGTTGCCTGCCCCACCAGAGGCCCGTCACCTCCAGGGCGTGCAACACCCACTTCTGCCCGGCGCCAGCCCCTGGCCCCGGTCCAGGACCGGCACAACGCCCAGGCCCGATGCCAGGCCAGGTCCCCGGTGCTGGACCAACACAGAGAGGTAAATTCCTAGGAGGGGGGGAAAAGCCACAATTCATTAAGTGGGTGCAATAGCGTTTCCAAACCAACTGTGCCTGCTCCTATTGAGAATTCTCATTTCCAAGCTCATGCAAAACACTGAGTGAGATCACAGAGATTCTATTTGGTGTGAGGACATCAGGATAAGATGAACCACGTATTATATTTTGTGGTAGTACCGCAAAATAAATGGGTACTTATTTCAAACAATAATTGCTATGTAAATTCAAGGTTGTTGGGAATCCTTGGGAATTAAAACATTTTCTGTACATGCAAATTTCTCAGTTTGAGAAGTATAACACAAAAAAACGGTCTTTTGGCTCAACTTACTCTGTTCTCCCCTAGTTTTTGGCAAATTCCACCTAAAAATGGCACTGATTAATAGGAAATTACAGAAATGCTGTTATTATGAAAACCCTTTGTAGCCATTTTAAACACACCATAGTAAAAGAGTAATATTTCCTTCACTGCACTGCATGACCAACATGGAAATATGAAAATGGTGTGGAAAGTTAGAAGAAAACTGTCTGTCAGTTGTCAGTTCACAGCTGGAATCCACTTTCTCCCAGCTGGGCATTTGTCGGTCTCACAGAACATCTCAAGCACCACTGATCGGATTCTGGCGAGACCGGAGACCCATGCGTCTCACTTGTGTGTTCTGACATTTTCAATAGTGCACTGATTAGTCCGGGGGAGGCTACTGCAATTACAGGCCAAAACAAGGTGACATATTTGTTGCTGATTGGCCCAGAGGGGGGCTGCATTGTGTTTGCTGTTGCCTTGCGTATGTTCGATTGATTCTAAAAAACACGCCGTGTCCTCTGTGTGTCCTTTCCAGATGAGCAGTGCGTGGACCATTTCAGCTGGTGCCACCTGGTTCCCCAGCACGGCGTCTGCAACCACAAGTTCTACGGACAGCAGTGCTGCAAGTCCTGCTCCAGCAAGAAGCCGTAGAGCTCCGTTACCTCTGGGTCTCTGGCCGCGGCCTCCCGACAGAATTGACACTACCAGTGCACCTCCGCGGAGGCCATTTTGGGGGGTGGGGGGGGGTGGGGGGCAATTACTCTGAACACACAGAACTATGTTTAACGCTCTGTGTTTTCTTCCTGGAGTACTTGACTTAACGCATTTTCGCAAAGAAAATGGAAGAGAGAATGGACTCTCGCCGTTCGTTTCTGCTAAAAGACGAGGAGACGCGGGCGCCCGCGCTCAACCGCCAAAGCGGCGTCATCGAGTCATCGGTCACATCGGAACTGGAAAGAGTGCGAATAACGGAGCGTCTCGAGAGTCGCTCGGTGTAAATATAAATTTGCCATTTTCGTTGACTGTTTTTCTTTCGACAACCTCTGAACCTACAAGCCATCAAGAGAACAGGACAAGGACAATAGCTTTTTTTTTTTTTAGCTCGCTTATATGTTGTATATTTAAAGGCGACTGGTTTCAAAAGCCTTTATTTAAGTTATTATGGTTCGTAATATATGATTTTACATTTTGTCAGGTGTACAGTGGATCTGTGACATGTTATTTCCATGTTTGGATGTACCATAGGATTGTGCCAGTCACCCTTGGATCCATGTTATAAGACATTAGTGGTCAACTGTCTAATGTACTTCCCCTTCACACTCTCTCCGCTTGTTATGTTTACTGGTGCTGTATCATGTGAGGACACATTATTCCTGTGCATTCCATACATGTTAACGTTACGAAAACATGCCTATCCGTGTACGTAAAACATTTTATTTACTCACGTTGTCAGTGGTCCTTTTTTTTTAACTCTCCTCTAGCATCATTACAGTGATCCAACGCGATCACCTATGAGTCTTTCTTCCTTTCTTTTCTCGCCCAGCATTCTCTCTACCTCTTCCTTCCAATCGATCACAGCGGCTGACCTGAATAACGAACGGCGGTGTCTGCAGGCTGGGGGAGAGCAGAGTCAGGTGAAGAGGGAGAGAAGAGGATGATTGGAGGGTTAGTGTGGGTGCAGACTAGATACAGAGAGGCCTCAGCTCGTTGAGAGAGAATAGTGTAGGTGTGTTATCCACAAAAAGGCTGGTCAAAATGGAGTTCTGATGCGGCGGGGAGGCTTTGGGCACAATTTCAGGGCCGGCGGACTTGAGAGGAGATAAGTCGTGAGTCAGCTCGGTGTCGATCAGCCGCCACAATCCCGAACAATGTAATAAGACTGACTCACAGAGCAGCAACGAACGGCTTGCTTAAAATGAAGGCATTCACTTGACTCACAGACACCGAGATACAAACACTTGACCAGTGGCGGTTTATCTGTGGGAGTATGAGTGTATCCTCTCCAAATTGATCATCCTTTTTTGAGAGAGAATTTGAGATTATCCCTCATGTTCTGCTGCACCCTCGAGCGTCCTCACTTCAAACCATGTCCATCTCTATTTACGCACAGAAAAAGAGTTCTTTGGTTGGGATAGAGGCTGTATATAGAGCTGTAATGACTCAAAATTCCTTCAAAAATACTAGTACTGCTGCTTTGTAACCAGAGAACTTGAAGGGATAAACGGTCCTTCCACTGTTTGCCATTGTAATTTTAGTAGCATAAAATATGGCAACTATGGGATTTTAAGGGTTAATTGCATGTGTCTGTTGCAGGAGTGCTTAGCAAACTGCCAAAACTCAACTGAAAGCTAACGTTAGCGACCAGGCTAACGTAGTATTACCTCTTGCTAGCTCTTCTAGTCAACATTAGCATATTAGCATTTCATGGCAGCAAGGCAACAGAGAAAGTCCTTCAGTCCTTGCTGTAAAACCTCTCACCACAGCAACTTACCGTAAGTCGGTTTTTATGGAAGCTAGCTAGCCCGGCGGTACGCATAAAAATGGCCACCGCTAGCTCCGACCATCCTGGAATGTGTTTGTAACATTTCATACGTTCTTAAAAGGTTTGTTACAGCACCGCAAAGCTCCTATGCAGAACCATTTAAGCATTTAAGCTTTTCTGGTACTAGCTAGCACCCTTTTTGCTCACAGTCTATATCATCTGTGCTTTCTTTTTTTTTTTTTTCCCCACAATATTTTTATTTAAATTTTCAACACCATGAAATACAGCCTTTTACATTCATATGATATAAAATACAACATAAAATTGCTGCATTAACACAAAACAAAACAAAAAAACAACAAGAATGCTCCTCCTGTTTTAACAAATGGTAATCTAAACAAAATGGAGTATATTAATTGCAGTAGGTACAAAATATAACAAGTATTTAGAAGAAAAAAATAAAATAAAAAATGTTCTACAAGCTCAGAAACTGCATTGTCCACAAAAATTAGTCATTCGCTTGATCATCTGTTAAATCTAAGTCCATAATTAATGAAGGGCATCCATATATTCTCAAATATACGCTTAGCCTTTAGTATGTCAGTCCTTTCTAATGGAAGGCTTGATAACATCCATCTTATCCATAGCGCCTGGTCTGTGAACCGTTTTCCATAACAGTGCAATACATTTTTTGGCGTTAAGCAAGCAGAGATCTATAATCTGTGCTTTCTTGACTGTCTTTCACTTTCTTTTTACACGGCAATTAGATATCCAGATAGAAACTCAGGTGGCCAGTCTCTATCTGGCCACTTAGCAGGAGTCTGCTCGTACACCATCAGTCTGTCTGGCAACTTTTGATATTTGATGACTTTTTGCCCCCTCAAAAGTTTCATAACTCGAAGCGTGCTGAGATTTATGCTACCACACAGTGTTTTTCCTACGGTGATTATGCCACCCTTCCTCGCACTGCGGGGGCTGCGATTGCTCTTTAATCAACCCGTCTGCGTGAATCATGGAGCCCGAAGTCCCCACATCATCTCTGCTGCATGCTGTTTACTGGCGTGCTGCGAGCCAGACACCACAAGCTGGGGGCCCACGCACATACACACAAATACGCTTGCGTGGCGAACGCGCACATATAAACATGCTCGTTAAGCGCCAGACGGGCTGTCGAGGTGCACACGTCCGCAGGGTTCGTTTGGATGCGTGTGGGTTGCATGGATGTATGCTCGCGTGTGCGCTTTCCTGGATGCATGCATGTGTGTAGGCGTCTGCAAATTTGTGTCTGTGTGTGTGCCTTTAATGATTGATTTTATGCATTTAAAGTGTGTGTGAGTGAGAAAGAGAGGGTATACATATGCATGCTCCTATATCCCAGCATGTGACCGCTACCTCTCAGTGGGGCAGCAGGTTCACCGCTGAGCCGCAATGTGAGAATTTCTATTTCTCCATGTACTCCCTTTCAGTTGCAGATGGGCAAACAGTTCACCCTTTATTTTTTTTGGGGGGGGGGGGAGAAACAGGGTGCACATTTTGCACACCGAGCCCAAATAGATGCCCCGGTCTGTCAACTCCAAAATAGGCCTGTCTCTCCTAATGCTTTCCCAGCCAAGGCTGATCGATTCAGGTATTTCTTTTCCCGTTTTCAACACCGTCTCAAGGTCCATCTTGTGTTGGTTTTTTTTTTTTTTTTTTTTCCAGTTGGCAAAGCACCGGTTGTTGTCGGCCCAGCTCTAAGTCAAGACTCGGCTGTTATTTCCAGCCTTGACATTCCTCCACAAGCCGTCTTGTCTGGCAGTCCGACCAAGACGGTCATTTGTGTGCGCTTTGCGTGCAGTGAACCTTGATAGGACCCCTCACAACTGACAGTCAGCCTAATCACATCTTAACAGAGTTCTATCCTAGTGTGTGTGTGTGTGTGTGTGTGCAGGGAGAGAAAGTGAGAGTGATCTCTCCATTTCTCGCAGGGCTTACTCCGAGGGCAGGCTTCAGAACAAGTGAGAGCTGTCATATTTCAACGCCACCTCTCCCATCAGCACCTCTGTATCAGGCAGGAGTTCACCGAGCGCGTGCCCACACATACAAAAAGACACACACACCCTTACCCTTTTCTTGGCATTCTCTCCCTCTCTTTCTCTCTCACACACACACACACACACACACACAGTGACAGTCTAGCATAAGGGGGAGTGCGCCTGGTATTTGCTGCAGGGCGATTGCAGGTGGATCACGGCACTGGCAGGGCTTTGGAGGTTCGCGATTTTGCGTGGGAGCGGCGGCGCGGGGCTCGTTTGTTGCTGCCTGGCGCCTGGCGGAAACGCAAAGAGATCGGCGGCTCGCAGATCTCCGTGATTAACGGCTCAAAAGGCGGCTTGACAGCTCGGCGTCGAGTCGGGCCTTTGTGTTTCTGTCACGCCGTCTGAGTTAAGAGCCCGGTAAAGACCCCTGGATAGCTCACTCACGGCTAACTAAACCTCCCCCGGCCTCGCCTCTCTTTATGCGTTCCCAGCCTCCCCTCCATCTGTTTTTTTTTTTTTTTTTTTTTACAGCATCCTCAGCTCACCCCGTTCACCTTTCCACTCCCATCACTTTCACTTTTTCACTCCCTTCACTTTTTCACTCCCAGCATCCCACGATCCCATTGTCTTCCATCCTGCTTACTTGACTTGCCTTCATTGCCCTTACAGAAAAAGTCACATGTGAAAACCCACATGTGAATTCAAGGCACATGTGTTTTCTGGACATATGTTGGTTTTCACATTGGAACAGTTTTTTCTGCATTTTGACATCACATAAGTTTTTACTTCAGATGTAAAAAAAATAATAATAATTTCTAGATGAACAATATTTTGCCACATGTGAACTTTTTTCTTCACATTTTCACCTGTTTCACATGTAAAAACTTCATTTCACATGTAAAGAGACAGTTCGCAGGTGAAGTCAGTGGGGAATGTCACATGTTCACGTAGGATGTGCTCATGTGTTTCGAATTCACATGTGGGTTTTCACATGTGACTTTTTTTGTAAGGGCCCACTTTTCCCTCCCTCCTTCCTTCCTTCCTTCCTATTAACCCACGCATGCTCTCCCAAACTGAGAAGTTTGTAGAGTTTGACTCTTGGCATTGTATTAGGCATTTTCCTTCTCCTCCCTCTGTACAGTGGCGGATTTCTTTCTTCTCTCGCTTTTCTTGAGCTCCTCCCCCACCTATCTCTCTCTCTTTCTCTCAGGAGCTTAAAGGTGGACATACCACCTGCTTCTCCGAGCATCCCTGCTCAGATCCGCCAAGTAAAAACCTTTTATTTATCGCATTTTCTCCTCGAGGCTATGAATATTATTGATCTGTGTGTTTGCCGCGACGCGCTCTCATCTATCTTCCTTTGAGCGGCCGGCATCTCATCATTTTCCCTTGAAATGTAGGAATTGATTAGGATCCCGGGGCCCCGTAGGCACCAGCTGTAGCCCGATCCGCCTGCCTGTTACCCCTTCGACCTTGAGGAAACGGCTTCAAAGTAGCAGCAAAAGGATTCTGCCCCCCCACCCCCCCCCCTCGTCTCCCCCCTCTGTCTGTCTTCTCTCTCTCTCTCTCTCTCTCTCGTCCTTTCTCTTTTCTGATCCAGTTGTGCTCTCATTCTGTCTTCTGCTGTTTCTCACATCCACACACCCCAGCCACCCACATACACACACACTCATGTTGTCGTGTGTGTGTGTACAGTATGTACGTGTGTGTTCATGTCTGGTGTCTATTTCTTTGTATCTGTGGTGCCATTTGTTGGTATTTGCTTGCCACCCCCCCCCTCCCCCCTTCCCACCTCTCTCTCTCTCTCTCTCTCTCTCCCTCTCTCTCTCTCTCTCTCCCTCTTCCCTCCTCCCTGTCTTTGCTCGGCTGCCCAAGGCCGCCGCGCCACACATCGAGTTCGACTCTTGCATTATCCAAATGTGTTGCTTTGAGAGTCGAAGGACCTTCCCCCATGACACCTGTGAATTAATCAACGCAAAGGCGGAAAGCCCATCCATTTCCCAACCCCTCTTCCTCCTCCTCCTCCTCCTCCTCCTCCTCCTCCTCCCTGGAGAGGCGCTGCTTTGTGTGCGGTCAATTTATTTTACATTGTAGCACTAACAGCAGGGTCCTCTACTGTGCTGCTAGCGGCGGCTCTTCACTTACACACACATATATATATGCATGCAATAGGCGTATGCGTGCAGAAATGCCTATGGACATGCACACACAGAGGTCAGGCTGCCTTAGTTCGAAGCAATAGAGTCTACTGTGTCCGACTGTGTGGAAGTCAGTGGGTTTGACTGCACCGGCTTTAAGCTGTCACACACTCTGTGGGGATGGTGGAGCAATGTGTGTGGGGGATGCAACACTGCTGAGGAAAACACACCGGTTATTAATTACGGCTGTTCCTCTTCCGGCCACCAGAGGGCAATGCTTACCCAATAAAGAATCCACAATGGTTCTCTTTGTCTCTCTCTCTCTCTCTCTCTCTCTCTCTTTCTCTCTCTCCCCCCATTTTAAAGCACATTTTAAATGCAAATTACAAACAACAACATAAACAAAGAACAACAACAGCAAAATAAATCATAGGCTCTCACACTTCAGATTGTAGATGTATGCAAATGGTCTCCCCTTGATTTCCTCGTAGCCCAAAAAAAAAAGAGGCGTTGACTTTCCTGACCTCTGTCACCAAGTTAAACACCGCTGCACACTGCTCTATGCACATTGCCAAACTTCATTTTGATAGACGCCGCTGCAGCATTTGTTGCACAGACATTCATATTTTATTGATGAACCCGCACGCTCACGCCGGCCACAGGGAATACAATTGCACAACAGATATGTAAATTCCGAACCTATCAATTTTTCAGACTTTTGGTCGGAATGCCAACCGAATCTCTGAGGCTATCCTTCATTTTTGCCCCTTGTGGATAAAAAGATGAATAGGCAAAAACAAGCCAGGCTTGATTTTTGGACCACCGGTGATTTCCTAAGTAAACAGAGGGCTCTCAAGCATGTTGAGGGCGAAGCTGAATTACAAATAATCAGGGGGAAACATCATCAGACGAACAGAAACAAGGTCACAACTATTACCTATTAACTACTATTTTTGTGCAAGCCAAGCAACAAAGTGTTGTGTCTAAAGGGGGGTGGGGGGGCGTGAAGTGTTCTCCTTCGTTGTGGAAAAACAGCTAGGGAGTGAATTTGTAGGTAATTGGCCAAGGTTAGAAACCTCGATAAATCAAAGCCATGCTAGTACTTCAAACAAGGACACAACAGCAGAAACATTACCGAAGATCCATTATTCTCAGACACATGCTTTAGCTCCCGACATCCTCATACAGAACGAGTGTACATCGCACCGCCGGCCTGCTTGACCTCCTGCGGTATGTACTGTGAGTCCTGAACAGCATATATAACCTATAAAGAGCTTCCGTGTCTGGCTTCGCCTCGGCAAGACTTTCATCTCATTGACAGACTGAACAGATTGCATTTTGAAAGTGAAAGGCTTTTTGAGAGAGCATCTCTGAAGTAGCCTAGTTCAGACGGACATTTGCTTTAGTTAGGCTGTTTGAACGGGATGGAGTGCATCTTGGATGTTCTGAGCCATCTTGAAATGGGCAAATTCCCCAGCTCTTTTGTACAATGTGATCGTGATCTCTGTGCATCATTGATAAAGACTCATTACATATACAGTGTACATCATAACAAGTCTGGGTGAGACTTTATTTGGATTGTCCAATGTTGATACTCAATTAACTATCTGGTGACAAAACGTAGATGTTCAACAAAGTGTCACTTGCCTATTTGGTTCATCTCCACAGACTATGTAACCTTAATCCTAACCCTACAGACCATGTAACCCTAATCCTAACCTAACCACAGGGTACAATAGGCCTAAATAACAGGAGTTGATTCTTGGTCACAATGGTAGGCTACCTGTATTGTTAGGAACTGTATAATATGTGGCAGTCCCTACTTGTTATGAGGGTTAGGGTTAAATGAGGCTTTGTAGGAACTTCAGCCCTAAGTCTCTAGCCAGACTCTTCTTCTGTGGTTCCTCGGTGGTGGAACGAGTTACCAAACTCCATTCGATCCGCAGAGTCCCTCTCAATCTTGAAGAAAAGGCTAAAGACCCAGCTCTTTAGCGAACACCTTCTCACCTGATGGACTGTGTAATTACTAAAAAAAAACCCAATCTTTTTCTGCCTCTATACGCTCTATGCACTGCCTCTATGCCTCGTAGCACCTATGTCCTGCTGGACCAGAACGTTGTTTTCTCCTGACTAGATCCTTGCTTGTGTTGTATTAATCTCATGTGTACGTTGCTTTGGATAAAAGCGTCTGCCAAATGCGAAATTGTAATTGTAATTGTTTGTTTGAGTGATGTGCAATGTGGCTGTTGAGGCCTAGTGTGGCGTATGTGATACACGTGCCTGTGTGAGTCTATATGTGGCTTAATGTAGTGTAGAATGACAGCAGCATTCTCTGTGGTCCAGGGGCCAGTTGCATAAAGCTACTTTAAGACTAGTCTAAGCTTTAGACTGGTCTTAGATTCTCAGGTTGGACTAGGCTAATTAAGACCGTCTGTTAATTAAATATTACGTCTGACTTATTTTGAGGTAGGAAAGTTAGCCACCTTCCCCCGGCTAGTCTTGAGTTAAGAACTTTGTTGCTATGGCAACAAGTCGGCCTAACTGTCAGAATGTGAGGTTTAAATACTGAAGCTGTTTCATACAAGATGGCAAATCTTTGGTTTTTGGAAAGAGCCTGAAAAGATAGAGAGTCTTTAGAGAAAGACACAACCCATTAGAGATCTACAACAATCAAGAAGTTGTAGGAACAGGTAAATATGTCTATAGCAAGTTTGACTTAAGGTCACATTTAAGTCTAAGACTAGGTCTATCTTTATGCAACTGACCTCAGGACGGATTTCTTTACGGAGACCATGAGATGTGTTGAATCTTGAATTCCAATGCCTAAACCCAACCCCAGCAATGAAGAAGACATGCCTGATGGATAACCTTCCACATGGCATACCCTAACCTTAACCAAAGAGATCTTCATGCCTAAACTCAACCCAAACAACTTGGACTGTGGATGTGATCGATGTCCTCGTCCAATATCCAAACCCTCAACCCAACACACTAACATTAAACCTAACCCTAGACTGCTTTTCACACAGTTATGAGTATCACTTGAAACTCAGTAGACTTTAGTGACACATTATAGTCACTTCATGGGAATTTGAGTATCAACATTGGACTACCGTATTTCCTCTAATATTGGCCCGGGCCTTTATTTACCTCAACTGCAGAGGGTACCAGGCCTTTATTGGAAGCAGACTTATATTACAGACAGGCCTTTATTTCTAATTCCCTCTGTTTGATAAGTATATTTGCTCATATTTTAGTATGAAGCCTCCTTGTTTTTTGATCTGCCTCTGTTGGGGTTCGTTAGGTAGCCGTTTTTTTGTTACTGCAATGCATTATCGATAATTACAGTAATCGACGTCAGCAAGCTCCAGAGACTTCCGCCGGCCGAGCCGTCTTGTGGCATACTGCCATCTTGTGGAAGTTTTACTACAAACTACAGTTACATTATATAACAGGCACCAGGAGTTTACCGGTATCCACCGTTTTTTTTTCCTTTGTTTTTTTCCCCGGCCTGTATTTGGGGCCGGCCTTTATTTGTTCGTGTTGACCACGGCCCCGGCCATTATCGGAGACCCGGCTTTTAATTGACTACCGGCCACTATTAGAGGAAATACGGTATCCAAACAAAGTGTGACCCAAGTCTGGCTACAATGGAATCCTCAAAAAACCAAGACAAGCTCAGACTATGTCGAGCCGCTGCTGTGTCGCACTCGAGTTCCACATCGCCAAAATAACTGTGAATGTATACTAAGTTTTGGGGCTGATGCGCCTTACAACTCCTTCACAACAACAGAACCTACAGTACTTCAGCTTCAGAAAACACTGAAAAAAATGTGCCAAAAACAGGCCGTCTGTACGCTGTCTGGCGTACAGTAAAGACTCGCGAGCAAACGATGACGGAGGCGTCTCGTGACGTTTCAAACGGCGGGAGCAGAAGCTATTTACTACAGTTTATACGTGTGTATGAGCTTGTGTGGATGGTGTGTGTGTGTGTGTGTGTTCATGTGTTCATATGTGTGTGTGTGTGGGGCGAAGTTGCGTGGGGGATAGCTCACAACTTTTTCCCTAAGACAACGGTGACTAGCAAGTGGATCTCGAAAGTACCGCTGAAGAGTCTGCGGCTGTCAGGATCGGCTCTGAAATGGAAAGATATATATATAGTGAGAGAGAGAGAGAGAGAGACAGACAGAGACAGAGTGAGAGAGAGAGAGAGAGAGAGAAGAGTCGATGACAGATTTCAATGACAATGTGCCTTACAGCCACTTCCTCGGCGCCTTTTTACCCGGCGCCTGTGGTGAAGTGCACACATGAAAGCGAGGGAGGCGTCGCATGCAGCCGACACGGCGAACGGCGCCATTACAGATACAAAACAACTGTCACCTGGAGCCCGAGTCAGCGGATTTGACGGCTTACCTTACCTTACCCTCGCCAGTTTGTTTATGGTAAACTCAGAGGCAGCTCCAGTCAGAAAATATGACGAGTATAGCAACAAAAAAAAGCCTGCGCACATACACTCTTTCTCTCTCTCTCTCTCACACACACACCTCTAATATCAACACAATAAATAAATCATATTTTACAAATGGCTCCTCTTATTAGATATAACACTTGTAGCAGCCTGGAGTGTTCACTAAATATAGCCCCCCCCCCCCCTCTGTCTCTCTCTCCCTCTCTTTCTTTTGCGCTCCCTCCTTCTCTTGGGTGAACCTGCTGTCACTGGCAATCACCGCCGCGATAGATACGAATCCAAATGAAGCGAATCAATCAAACTTCCTCCTCCTCCTCCTCCTCTTCTCCCCCTCCCCTCCCCTCCCCTCCCCTCCCACACCACCCTCCTTAGCCGGAGCTAAGTTTTGCGTCTCCTGTTTCCCACTGGAGAGCTTGTATGTAGGGTGTGAGTTAAAAAAAAAAAGAAAAAAAAAAAGAAACAGGTGGGCAGGTGTTTTGTCTCGCTGTGCCGGGGCGAGGGCTCCGTTTCTCGGCCCCGCTCTACGCCTCGGCCTAATCGCAAAAAAAAAAACTCGGCGGTCGGTCCGCCCCGCAGGAGCCGACGATACCTCGCCCCCCTCCCCTCCCTCCCTTCTCCCTCTGCCCCTCCCTCCCCCGCGTTGGCCTCAATTAGCGGGGAATTAAAGTCCTGTTCCACTGGATTGGGATTCGTGGCGGGGACGCTGCTCCTTAATTACAGCGGCTCTCCACGTGCTGCTGGGGACTGATTGCAAAGGCAAGGCGCACCCCCCCCCCCCACCCCCACCTTACACACACACACACACACACACACACACTGTTTACAATACAGTTTTGTTGAAATCAGCGGGCGGATGCAGATTAGTTATTCAGCTGGTACAATGGCGCAGCGCCACAAGTGTCACTGTCATTTTTTTGTTTTTACTTTTTTTTTTTTCATTTTGTTATCCCGCTGTCAACAACAAGTCCAGAAAGAGAAGAATTCTGTTTTTTGGTATTTTTTTTGACACAGAAATAGTCGACTGCACAGCTGTGAGCCCAGTTGTATTTGAGGCCTTTTGTTTGGGGTTTTTTTCGCAGTCGACTAGCAGTAAAAGTTCACAGAACGAAGTGTAATTAATAAAAAAAAATCTCTCCCACTTGCTTCATTTGGGCTTAAAGTCACACTGAAATGAAAAATGAATTTCACCTTTTTAGCTCATTCTAACTTGTATCATACACCTTTGACTATTTCTGCCCCCCCCAAAAAATGACAACAAATTTATTTTATTGCGTTTTTATATCAAAATCTCATTAGTTTTACTTACTGGAAAATGGAAAATCTTTAGCAGTGACTTCATCGTGTACCAGGAGGCAACATCAAAATTCCAACCAATAAAAACATCACCGATTTTTGAGCAGTTCCGCCCCTCCGCCCTTCCCATCAAATAAAATTGCCTTTCTCTCCCTAACTGATCTCCTATTGGTTTACACTTTTGAACGATTCCTCCCTGTGTTATGTCCCTCTCCAATATCCTGTTTTAACAGGAAATACATCACATTAAGGAAGCAAGATGCTCTCAAAACCTTTCATATTGTATGTTACTCCGACTTTCTTGCATTACAATGAAGTTCGGGGCTTTGAATGATGTTTTCTTTTCCAAATTGTTCTACTTCTGTCTTTTCTGCTCAGTCTATGTATCTTTACATCATATAGTGGGTGATGATTTATTTTTTGTCTGAATTCTCATGAGCTGGATTTGAGTGCTCATCTTCAGTGAACTATTTATTCTGCACTGTGATCATGTCTGAAGCGTCCAACTTAGAAAGTCCAAAAGTACAGTGAGCTGAATACTGCAACTGCGTGATTCAATTAGACCCTGAAATGCGCTCTCCATCTCATAGCTTTGATGGGAACTGAATGTACAATCCAAAATGACATTTATTGTGGCAATAGAGTTATATATTCCACAAATGGATGCTCAAGAGCATTGTATCCGGCAATTATGCATTGCCTGAACCTAAACTTCTGCTTCTCCAAAGCTCTACCCACTGATGGCTTGATATGCATTCTTTATTTAGGGGGGCATAAAATTGCACAGCCTGTTTCTACAACCCACATCTCAATGTGGCTTTTTGTGAAGAGGTTGGAATAATTGCTCTTTGTTTCTGCACCTGTGTGGTGCCAAAAAGCCAGAAAACCCTCCTTGAATTTCTATGAAAAAGCCTGTAAGAGCCACTTGTGGCATGGGAGCAGCAGAGGGCTGAAGTGGCTGCAATACTCCGGAATTAGCATTGATAGCCGCATACTCAGGGAGGCAAGTGGGTACACATCTCCTTATGTTATTTTTGCATTTCCTTTCAAAAAAGTAACGCATAAAGGGATAGAGAAAGGCTAGAGGGAGGTGATTGAACTTCTTCGCTTATTTGGTTTGTGTGCAATCCAGTGGGATTGTGAAATGCGGCCAAAGTTGTCAATTTGAATTCGCTTATACAAATGAGTTTGACCTTATGTCTAGTCTGAATGTACGCTCAGCTGGACAGGTGGACAAGTGATTATAGACTGGATTATTGTTTTATTTGTGTGCCACAAACAAGCAGTTTAACTGCTGTTATGTGCTGTTGATGCAACAGGACTGTATCCCTCTGACTGAATGTCAATGAGAGTGCACAGCCGTATTCCATTTATTTATGCACGGATGTGGAAGAAGTTTTTTTTGCTGTTATTATACACCAATGATTCTCAACCTTTTTCATATCAAGGACCCTTAACCCCTTGTACCCTGACTTTACCCTTAAATTTCCCCTTAAGTAGCTTCAAAGTTAGAAAAGAAAAATGTCCTAACTGTACAACGTCACATCCATATTCTGTATCTGCTCGTTCCAACACTTTCTTGAAGCTCTAGCTGCTTATATTGAATGAAATATTCAAATACAAGATACTGCACCATTACATCAAATGGAAAAAAATCTAGATGTTTGTGCATCATTATATACAGATTTCCCTGTAATTCAGCATGACACATTTGGCATCTTTGGAAAACGTGTTATCTTGACTAGAATTTTAAAGAAAGTTCTGTGGGTTTGAACAAAGCTTGGCCGTGCAACCTGCATTTGTAATGATGGACCCAGTGGCGGGGGCGGTATAGGGGGGAAGAGGTTAATTAAGTGCACATTAGAGCCACAAACCCCCATTTGAAGAGATTTTGTCTCTCAGACCCAAATCTGAGAATAATTGTATTGTTAGATGTGATTTTGTCCAGAATTCCATGACTATCTGTATTGCAGGTAGAGAGATAACAGAGAAACTATGATCCAAACAGTCATTCTTCTACATTCTCTAATTGTGTTCACTTCTTGTAGATGAAATAATGGTGAAGTTTAACAATTCATCAAGTGCTGGGGACCAACTGGAACCCCCTCAAGGACCCCTGGTGGTCCCCGGACCCCACGTTGAGAAACACTGCCACACACCACATATCGTCTTTGCTTCAACACTGTGTTGGATAGAATATGGTAAATTCACTCCCGGTGGCAACTCGATGACAAAACAAAGGCTCAGCCCTCGGGTGTTAGGCAAGCGATGAGCTCCGCAAACAGCCGAGAGAGCCCACATACCGACTCTGACAAATGTCACCGGGTTACCTTTCACATTGGATTTCGCGCTTGCATCAATGGGTAGGAAGGTTCCATAAATCAGCCAGGACAAGTTCCTCACAATCTTCTCAGAGCTCGGATTTACAGGCGGTGTCAGCGGATGGCATGACAAACGAGGGCCATTGTCACTTTTGAGGAAAGAGAAAGAGAAGAAAATCGAAAGACAGATGGATAGACGGGGGAAACGAAAGAGAGTGGAAGAAAGAGAGAGCATTCGCGGTAGAAAGGAGAGTGTCAAGACAATGCCGGATCAATGGGAACATTTATTATCTATCCTCCACCTACCGGCTCTAGCTTAAGCATGTATTGGCAAGTTTTGATTCATGTCGAGGACGAGCTCCTGCAGCGACGCACTGTAATGTGTGTGTCGGTGTGTGTGTGTGTGTGTGTGTGTACGCTGGCACAATTGTGTGCGCGTTATCATCGCCGTCACATCATAAATTCTGGCATATGGACATGAAAAAGCGAGACACGCGACAGCTGCCATGTGACTGTGCAGACATAAGCACGCTATACTTCAAAGCCATAGAATGTAATGGCTGTGTTGATAGCGTGTGTGTCTCTGCTTGTGTGGGCGTGTGTCAATACTCACATTACAGCTCAAAGCGTGACAGGAAAATGATAGCTCACATAGATTAGCGCTGTCGTAAAGCTCTATGTGATAGCTCGGCACGTCAGCGGCTACTCTGGTCAGAATTGACCCTTCGCTAAGCCCCTCCCTAGAACGGCCACTGTCCAATCCTACGTTAGCAACCGTAACTAGGCGCGGGAGGCCTGTCAAGCTTTCAGAAGCAAGGGAAAATGCCAAAACGGTGTGCATATGGAACCTGCAAGTCCGACAGCAGATATCCTCAAGGTTCAGAGGGGAGGTGTCGTATTTCATCGCTTTTCCGAAGCCAAAAACGCTAGAGGAGAGATGTCGGAAATGGAATAAACAGTGTGGAAGACCTCACTCACAGCTGTACGGAAGCTGAGAACGGCCGTGCTTGCAATTCTTTTTTTTTAATGCCGTTATCTCAAGATCACGAGTTAATTATCTTGTGATCTCGAGAAAACAAGCTTTGTTATCTCGAGATCACAAGTTAATTATCTTGTGATCTCGAGAAAACAAGCTTTGTTATCTCGAGATAACGAGATAATCAACCCATTATCATGAGAAAACAAAATGTTGTTTCCTCTTATTACTTATGATTTTTATCAGAGATCAGGAGTGCCACGCCAGCATGCATAGATGGCGTCTTGACAACTGACAACAACGTAACTGCAGCAAACAAAACTACACATTTATGCCTTGACTTCCTGTTCAGTTATGAATCCTCCCCGACAGTCATGACAGTGACCTTGAAGGCTGAAATCAGGTGTGATCAAATGAACCTCATTTTCAAGTTCTTCATAATTATCCCGTGATCTCGAGAAAACAAAAGTTGTTTTCTCGTGATAAATTATCCCGTGATCTCGAGAAATCGGCCTTTTGTTTTCTCAAGATAACGAGATAAATTAACCCGTTATCTCGAGAAAACAAGCTTTGTTATCTCGAGATAACGAAATAATTAACTTGTGATCTCGAGATAACGGTATTAAAAAAAAAATTGCAAGCACGGCCGTTCTCGGCTTCCGTACAGCTGAATCTATCGAAGATCAACAAAAATCTCCAAAGATCTCCTTCGTTTGCTCCAAGGTAAGACGCTAACTAACGTTAGCTAGCTTAGCACACGGTTGTTATCAAACAAAGACGGTTGAATATTAATTATAAGTTACTTATGTTTTAACTTTAAGTTAGGTAGTTGTGTACCATCTGAGGCTGAGCAAAACCTAAAACCTAACCAAAAACCTAACCTACCCTAACCTAAAACCTAACCCTAAAACATATATTAATAATGAAAGCTATAGGGAGTCATAACTAAACGTTAGCTTAAAATAAAACAATTTGACTTAACCCTGCTGTGCAAGAACATTGTTGTTCCTGTATGTGTCTGTCCTGCACATGAATTGTCAAGACGTGGGGTGCCTGACGCTTGCATTGGGACCGGTGAGCTTTTCCCTCGATTTTAATGTCCTCTTCATTCACAATACTCCACAGAGAAATTATATTATGAATGTAGCTCTCAAAAGCATATTGTAGTCCTTTCTGTCTACTTCTCTCTGATATTTCTGAATTATTATTCCAGAAATTTGCTATTATTTCCTTTGGAATATCTCTCACCGATATCGTCGAAAATGCCATATTTACATGCCGGGTGCGAAAGCTTGACAGGCGTAGCAACAGTAACCAAGGGGGGCGGGACTTAATGATGTCACACAACAAACACAGTAAACACTCATGGCACTATTGGCTGCGCAGAATTTGAATGGATAGAACAGTCTTTCCACTGTTTTCTATGGTATTTTGGCTAGTACACCATAAAATGGCGTCTATGGTTAGTTGCTATGGTGACAACAGAAGTTTGGGCATTAAGGCGGTAAAGTATGTCACACTGGCTGCTTCACAGTGTGAGTGGGTTAGCTTTGTAATGTTACAAGACTATCGTTAAATGAATAAAATGTGACGACTTACCAACAGTAATATAAAGCGATTACCGCTGACAGCAAAGAGACGGAGAGCAAGATGGCAGTTTTTCACTGCTTGGTCCTCGCTGCAAAACCTCTCTCTGCCACTTGCTGTAAGTCAGTTTATACGGAAGCTAGCGGTACCAAGGAGGTTTTATATCATCAAACAGTACACATAAAAATGGCCTCCACTCCGACCATCCAGGAACGTTGATTTGAATGGGAAAGACCGTTCTGTCCATTCAAATCCTGTGGTTGGCTGTTTGGGATAAAACACAGAAACACTCACAACACTGAAGATGCTAGCTAGAACGCTGTGTCTGCCGTTGTAGAACACTACTCACAAAAAAACACACTTAGGCTATATATATATAGCTACGATGCTAACGTGGCACAGTTAGCATTAGCATCTACTAACACAGATGGATGTTACGTAAAACGCATCACTTCCTTGGAGAGGCAAACTCCAACACTAAGAGCAATTAAAAATGAATGTTTTACCACAAAAGACTCATCACATAGAGCTTTAGTGTAGTGTTGAAGAATATACGGAGAGTTTTGGTTAGCTGCACCACAAAAGCATGTCATCACATGTTGCTGCTCACCAGTGCTGTGTGTGCATGTGTGAATATGTATTGGTATATATATGTATATATATATATATATATATATATATATATATACATATATATTGATAATAAACCATTGTGTGCTGTACCTATTGAAAGAATCATCTACCACACTTTCACATAAATACAGTAAATGGCTGCTTTGCTACTCTATCGCTGATTGATATAATACAATAGTGATTGTGATAGTGATTTTTCTTCTTCCCTTTTTTTCTTCATTATTCAGAGAGTATTAATGGTGAAGCCATCCCCCCTCCCCTCCACACACACCCTCCACCCCTCTGTGCTATATGTAGTTATGGAACAGAAATATAATTGTTGTAAGGATGGGAGAATAGAGTTAATAGAGATGATGGATAAGAAAAGGAAATGTGTGGGAACCAGAGTCTGAAATTATAATTGTGTGTGTGTGTGTGTGTGTGTGTGTGTGTACTGTATAACCTATGTGGCATTCATTTATTTGCAAATTTAGGGATTGGGTAACTGGAGACCAAATTTCATTACATTTATTTTCCTGCTTCTTAAGAGAAGCTGTGATTCTTTCCATTGAGATGTGTGCTGTTAGCAGATCTAGCCATTGTGTAGTGGAGAGTTCTTGGCAATAGCTAGAGATATGAGTATAGGACTGGTGTTGTGGAAGACATCAGATGTACATGTGTACATCTTGTGTGAAGTAATGTGCGCTCTGTGGATGATCTTATATTGAATCAGCTGTGCGTTTGTATTGTTAGTCAAAAAGGAAAAAGTGTCCCTGCAGATTTGGGTCTAGAAGTTGGGATTGGTGCTTATTATATATATTTCCATGTCTGAATTGGGAGGGAGATGGTTGAGTAGTTTGCATAGTTTTGACAGAGGTTTCTTAGAATGTCTTATTTTGTTAAGGTTTTCCATCAGTGGTGGTGATTGAACAGACTTGTCATTTATACTGTTTTTTGCACATTTTAAGTGTAGGTATTTTGAGTAGTGGGTTTTCCCAATGCCATACTTCTGGACCAAATCTTGAAAGTTAACGAGGGTGTTATTTTCAAAGATGTGCTGTGATACCTTCTTGTTTCCATGTGTCAAAAATAAATGATCAGAAATTGCGGGTTGAACCGGTTTGGGGTGTACGTACAAGGTGCCAAAGTGTAATTTGTGATCTTATTAATTTTCCGCCAAGCTGTCAGAGTTGTGGTGATTAGTCTTGTTGAAGCACTTATGGTGTTTTATGGTCTTGCTGAGAAATGGTAAGTCAGTGATAGAGATTTCTTTACAGTCAGTCAGTTATATTTCTATCCACGGGTTGTCCTGTTGGTTTGGATGAATCCATTTAGTTACTGTAGCTGGTCTGCAAGACCGTAGTTGAGGTACGGGGCACTTTAGCCTCCAGTTTGTAGTGGGTTGGACCGGAAACTTGGTTTATGTTTCCGGTTTGTTTCGAATAAACAGAGGAAGAACTGGGTAGTTAGCATGAGCAGTGATGGCCACCATGGGGGAGCGTATCTATGTTCCCAGGGTCCTATTTTCCCCAGATCAATATTCTGTTAACACACATTAACCCTCCTATTGTGTTCGGATCAAATTTGACCCGTTTTTTTTATTGGAACAAGGCTTCAAAAAAGGCTATATAAACACAACAAAACCAATGGTTATCATTTTATTTGATTTTGAAGGTCTCTAACCCTAACCATAACCCTAAACCCTAACCCTAACCCTAGAAATGGGGAACATAGGACCCTGGGAACATAGGAATGACTCCCACCAGGGCTGAACAGACAAAGAAAAGAGAAACTCAGACTGCATCAACAGAACATCCAAGGAACAAGACGTCACAGTACTGGACACACTGTTTGATTGACAGGTGATCTCTGGGAAGTGCAGTGCAGAAACACCACAGCGATGAGCGCTGAGTGACAAAGATGGAGTCAAATCATACTCCGTCATACTCAGTCACAGACACATAAAGACAGACCAACAAACAGGCAAGCAGGGCGAAATTCCATCATAATCAAACACTGACAATAACACTCCATAGGTGGTTCTTGTCAGAATGGTGTCAAAGAGTAATGCCACACTCAATTTGGGCAGTTCTACGCCCCTCTATTTAATGTTGAAAGCAGCAATGGTGAGGGTTTGGCAGTTAGCACAAAAGTGAGGGGAAGGGAGACAGGGGGTTTGTTAGCAGCGCAAAATTAAAATGTCATTGTGTGTGTCTATTCTTAGCTGAGAGACTAGAGCGGGGATCTTCCACATCTCAGTGTCTGGCGGCTTCACAGAAGTCCACAACTTCATGTAAATCCCAAAGGGAGTGATGTACCAAATGTAATTTTTAGATTGTATTCACAGAATACTCACTGGAAGACGCAGCAGAAACTCTCTGGAATGACCTTTACAGTCATGGAAGGGGCTACTGTAGGTTAGATGAGGGTAATTTATCAATGAGACGCCAAGGTATCAAGACTTAAAGGAAAATTCTACCCTTGGATACGCTTACACCGTTATATAGCATCAACCTGTGATGTTCAATGCATTCCAGGAGTTACTTTGTGATGAAGTGTTGTACTTTATCTTTTTGTTGTACCTACTTTCCCTCAACCTGCCTCGTCTACTTCAGTTAGTGACTTTCTTCATTTCCCAGAATGCCTTTCGACAACCCCCAGAGAACGGACGTGAACTTGTTGCATTCAGCTGTGGGGTTTTCCAAGTAGGTGGAGAAAACGATAGTGATAGTAACAGCAAGAGACCGAGAGTTATTCCAGTCAAAAAAAATTCGAGAGTCTCGCTCCTTACTCAAAACTCAGCATGTCTGTTCTACATTCTGTTCTACTGAGGCTACTGTGGGTGGAGAAATTGGTCTCTCTGCCTCTTCTCCCTGTATGATTGTTGAGCGATGGTGCAAAGTAACGTTCACCGCTGATGTTTTGGACTGCTGAAACATTTTCTCTTATTATTATCTCTTATTCTCTTATTCTCACGTTCTCCATTGTAGCTGCTGGAAATGTCTAGCCGTGACATCACGTTGTCTACGTTTATTCATGGAAACAAGAAAAATACACCACCAAAGTACAAAAAATGGACCCAGGAATGCAAGGGACATCGCCAATTGCTGTTTTTTTAACAATGTTAAAACCAACCTAAAACAACAGTGTTTTAGGGTGGATTTTACCTTTAAGGTTTGGTAAAAAAGAACTGATGTTTTTGACAAAATCTCCAGGTTCTGGAATGGAGATGGGAAGTTAAACTCTTTTATCTAATGTAAATCAAATCACTCACTTCAAGGAGTTGTTCAGAAAGAAAGATTCGGAGGGTTCAGGGTTTAAGAACCCTATCCCATTGGACCTGTATACCATCATGGGACACAAAAACATTTCATAATGATGTGTATATTTCTCAGAAATGGGCACCAGCCTCCACTTAGCATATAGCAATGCTTGTGCGAGTCAATGGGGAATGAAACCATTTCTCTGAAAATGTCATACAAGTCCTTTCAAACAGCTATTACTTCTTCTTACTGCTGTGCAATGTGGAGAGAAATTGTTTGTTTCTCCGTGGACTGAGCTGAACATTCCTTTTAATATTAGGGATGCGAATGGGGTCACAGTTTGCCGTTTGGTTGTTATAAAACAGCTGGGCGCGTGGCACACTTTTGGTTGACAAAAAGCCACATTCCTGGGGTGGCACAACAAACTTCCACCTTGCTACTGGCATCACTTCTAACCGCTGGGCCAGCCCGGCCAATCTAACGTCGTTAACGGCTCAGATTGCAGAGGGCTCACAAAACCAGCAGGGTTTTTGCATAATTTCCTATATATTACCATGAAATGAGACTGTCAATTTAGGCATTGCATTTTCAACAAAAGTTGAATGCTCTCTCCTCTGCCTCCCCGCACTCCCTCCTTCCCTCTCTCCCTCTCTCTCTCCGTCCCCTAGGCAGTGTCGCGGGCGTAAAAAAGCAGCCTGTTGAGCAGCCATCAGTCTGCTGGCATTTGATCAATGCCCAGGTCCCTTTGTGCTGCTAAGCGACAGATAAAAGAGACTGTTATCAGCTCCGCAGCATCAGCTGCAGATAGCTACGTCGCAGTGGCAGAGCCGGGCCACTGGAGCCGGGTGGTGGGGGGGGGGAATGGGGGGGAATGGGAGGGGGGGTGCAACACTTTAGCAAAGTGTAGGAGAGGAGAATCACGGAGGGATGGAGGGAGGGAGGAGGAGGAAGAGGGCAGCACAGCGTAGGTCAACGCCTTGATACAAGGTTTTACAGCTGTCACCATCGGCCCTCTGGAGAGAGAGGAGGAGATGAGGAGATGAGGGGAGAGAGAGAGAATAGAAGGGAGAGACAAAGATTAGGGGGTGGGGGGTGGCGTGGGGGAGGGGGTGTAACGGCGTAACAGCCACCCCCGAACCCGCAGAAGAGGGAATTGGACACCGGTGTTTGGCTAAACTATGCTGACTAGACTGTGTTTACATGGAAACACGCAAAAAAAACACCGGGAAGCAGCCGTGCACACACACACACACACACACACACACACGGCAAGCATTTACCTATCCAAAACGATGCGGTTCGGGCCGACATCTCCCCTGCCTTGTTATCACCACACGCATGCGACCCGAGCCGCAGCAAGGTCCCCCCCCCTCCCCCCTTTGAAGAGTCAATAAGCAACATCGATTCGTATGCTTATAAGATCTCCTATTTCGCAATGATTTTGTTGACAATTTTGTCAGCCGCCTCTCCCGTTTGAAGGAGACAAATATATTCAATTTATGGCTCCGCTTTGAGTAAAGTACATAGAAACTTTGTACTTGTAAACAACCTAATGGATTGAAGTGTCCAATTCTGCGGAGCGGCCGGGTAGCACAAATGAGCGACATCGGGAAACAAAAAGGGATTGTGACGAGCGCGTGACAAGCGGAGTAATGACACGACGCTCGGAGGGCTTTATTTTGATGTGCATTACTCGGAGCAACAAAAGAAAACAATGGTATGACAAAAAGGCTGACAAGACGGCTGATATCGGCTCCTATTAAAGAGCCCGAAGCGCAGACGGAAATAGTTTTCCCACTCCCCGCGGCTGCTTACAGTAATTTGCTCGGGACGGGAGGTGAGGGGAGAAAAAAAAAAAAAGTTTTTGAAATCGTTCGTTTAAACCTCTTTCGGATGGAGACGGGAAATATATATCTATATAGTCTTAAGAAAAGGAATCGGAATCACGCAAACAAGGGCGCGGGACCAAACGGCACTTCTCTTTTCCCCAGTTTTCGAACCACAATATTTTCGCAGGTGAAATTGTTAAGTCGTTTCAGCCCATTTTGGCAGGAGCTCTTCCTTCTTGACAATGGCAGTTCAGACGAATGTTTCCTTCCAATTTTCTAAGATCTGCTGTGATGACTCTGCATGGGAGAGAGAGAGAAAAGGCCCCGGGCAGGGGGGGGGGGGATAGCTAACTGGAGAGCAGGATGAGGAGGCAGGTAAGGGTAGGGGGGGTTGGAGTGTGTGTGTGTGTGTGTGTGTGTTGATTGGAAGGTAGGAGGGTCTCTAATTGGAGAAGGTCTTTCTGCTCCATGGCACTCTCCCTTGGAGGGGTTGACTGGTGCCGGGGGAGTTTACCCTCAGAGCCAAGAAACTGTTCCACTCTCACGCAAAAAAAACTCCTCTACAGTCAGCTGTCAGTGGGAGATGCCAGGACACAAGAAAACACACTTTTTTCCCCCCTCCCCACCCCCCACCCTCTATCGAGCTTTTGTTCCCGTGTCTCTGCCTCCCTTTTGTCTCCGTCTCTCGCTCGTCCTTCTCTCCCTCTCGCACTGTACCTCGCATTGTCTTCCTCCGTCTCTGCTCCGGCACTCACCGCCGTCCTTGTTGTCTGTTTTCTTCGGTGAATATTAAACGGCCTTGGGTGTCTGCGAACAGGGAGACCAGACTCACCAGGAAGTGTGTGTGTGTGCCGCCTACCTTTTCTCTTCCTCTACTTGTCTACGGCCGCGCACATCAGCCGGTCGCCGGTACGACCGGGCAAACCGGCAGAGGATCAGCGTATAGGTGAAGAGCGTCATTAGCAGCGTATAGTTAAATGTTAATGGGCGCGGCGCCGCCTTTGAGCGAGAGAGAGAAGGGGGGTGAAGAGAGTGAAACAGAAAGCAGAAGGCTGATAGTTTTTTAACCTTTATTTATGCAGGGAGACAAGCTGCTCCTTTTCAGCAACGCTCATACAGATACACATATTTAGACCTGGGAGCAGCCCCGAGTCTGCTTCCGCTGGCAGCTCCATCGCCTAAAGGCATTTCGATGGTATTATTGAGGGAGGGAAGAGCGTTCATTTGTTCGCTTCCCCAATCCAAATTTTCCCGAGCCTTGACTGGGGGGATTCGAGCGAACTCAACCGTCAGGTCACAAGCCTGTTTCTCGAAACTTTTGGTGGCCGACCCGACCCCCAAGCCAGGATGTATCCTCCTCACCTTCTCCATCCTTATACCACCATCCCCATCTAGAACCTGCTGCGTGCCAACTTCTCAGAGAGAGACAAGAAGAGGAACTAGACCCTAAACACAAAAAGGGTAGTCTGTGTAAAATCTGTGTAAAGCCTGACACCTAATGGTGAAAAGTAGGGTCCTGAACTGATCATCTGCTATTGGCTGGTCTTTGTGCCAGGTGATGTCACCTTCTATAGAGTACAACAGGTGGTGACATCACCTGGCACAAAGACTAGCCAATAGCAGATGGCCAGTTCAGTATTCTACTTTTCACCATTAGGTGAAAAGTATGGGTTTAGTTACTCTTTAATGTCAGGGAAACTGACTCATGGCCTTTACATGAAGAATGAATTAATTGGATGAATAAATAAAAAATTGAAATTGCCGGTTTTTACAGTTTTTACGTAGCTGCAGTGAGGGAGGAACTGACATTCTGATATTTAATAAAAAGCCAATATTGATCCTATAATTATTTCCCAATTTTATTAGTAAAGAAACCATTCCTGTTTCTTTCCAGCAAATTCCCAGATTCCTTTTTCGGTGGAGCAAACCCTCATGCCTGGAAGTTGTTGGACAAATTGGTTGAAGCAACTGACAGAAACACCACCACAGAATATTTGGAATTCCCCCCCCCCCCCTTGCCTTATTCCATTTCTGAAATTCAATCACCAGGCCTCCCAGGCTGTGCACTTCTCTGTCCGGCGGGCCTGTGAGTTGCTGGTTGCCAGGTTAGAGAGATCAGTTAAGTGTGGGAAAGGAGGCTGGAGGAGGACACGTTGGGTCCAGCGTGTGAGCTGTATGTGTTTGGGGAGACAAGTTTCGCAAAACCTCCTCGTCTTGCGTGAGGAAGCCTGGAGGCTAAGAAAAACAAGTTGGGGTGGTATGGGGTTAAGGGAGGTTGTGTGTGTGTGTGTGTGTGTGTGTGTGTGTGTGTGTGTGTACAGACAGCACATCAGGCGGCAGATGGCTAGCGGTGTTGCCTTGGAGATTGACAAGCTTTATCGCCTGCCGACGAGCTCCCATCAGCCACTTGTCCACCATGTGACATGGCCTGTCAGACCACTTTGTTGCAGGAGGAGAGAGGGGGCAACACACAAACACACGCGCACACACACACACACACACACACACCACACACACACTCCATTTCAACTTGTAGATCAGAGAACGAGAGTGTGTGTGTGTGTGTGCGAGAGAGAGAGGGAGATGAAGAAGCCAGAGAGGCCGAGATAAAGCGGAAGAGCGGAGAGAAATAGATTTCTTATTCACTGGGGAGAAAAGTGAAATGTTGTTCACGGATTTGAGGACCATTTAGAAGAAAGAGCCACATCATAAATGAGCTGTTTTCTATTCATGAGCTGAACTAGAAACTCCCAGTGTGAAGGGCCCAATAGAAAGTGCACAGCTGCTTATTGACTTATAGGGATTCCTAATTTGGAGAGCTGATATTATAGACTCTCTCTCTCTCTCTCTCTCTCTCTCTAACACACACACATACACACACACACAAGCATCAAAATACATCAGCGAGGACTGCCATCCCCTCTACCCATGCTTATCTGTATTCATGCCAGACTAATTCATGATTGCCGCTGGAGAAGCTTGTTGCATGTGTACATCTTAATGTTTCTGACAGCATGGCGTCCTCATCCAAAAGAGCAACCCACCACACGTCAACTGTTTACAACATTGTTGTGCTTGTACATGGCACCGTTTTAATGCCAGATAAATGTAGTGCAGCTCAAAAGGAGGATTCACTTAATACACTATGCTACATGCCAAAGGGCAAAGAAAGAAAATGTCTGAAATTATTTTAAAATTACAATTTTTAGATGCGGGGGGGAAACTGTTTTCGAGCAAAACTGGTAGGTTTATTTAAACACAAACCTCAGCTGAAATGATTTTCGACGGGGAAAATTGTTTTTGAGGATAACACCCTGGCAACCGGAGGTCAATGGCATGCCTCGATATATATAATATTTCAACTGAAACTGGCGAGTTGATGTTCACAGGAGGCAAATTACAACAACAAACTAGGCCAACGATACAGTAAAGGTAATTTTTACCACCTTTGATGTAGGCAGTGTTAAATAAAAACATTGACTTTCTTCACAAAATGGGATTTTCTGGGTCTTATATCGCAGCGGTTCTCAACATGTGGTCCGGGGATCACCAGGGGTTCTTGAGGGGGTTCCAGGGGGTCCCCAGCAAATTGATAAATTGTTAGTGAACACAATTAGAGAATGTAGAAGAATGACTGTTTGGATCGTAGTTTCACTGTTATCTCTCTACCTACAATATAGATAGTCAAGGAATTCTGGTCAAATTAAATATATAACAATACAAATAGTCTCAGTTGGACCAATCATCATCTGGCAGCTTTGTGCCTGATCAAATGGAATTTCTTAGCCTCTTTTGACTGCTATGAGTAAGACGGCTTAAACATTTCACCTGAAGGATAAAGCAGAGGTATTCACTCAAGCACGTAGCTGTTCATCTTAGTCGACGCCTTAATAAATTCAATTTGTTTAACGTCTTGGCAGGAAAGGCCATACCGTTTTTTCTCAATCGGTTTTTGTCACATTTCTCCAAACTAAGGTTCAAGCTCCCAAAACAGTTGACCCAGCCATCTAAACACACTAAACAGCTAAAACCCCACTGCAAAATGGAGTATTGCTTCATCCTGTAATGTATTCAAAAAATGCAAATTGTCCTTATAATCGTAATTTGAATTATCCCTATCAAATAATCAGCAAAACTACAACCGTTTCATTTATTAATTACATCATATTTGCAGCTGTTTACACACAGGAATACCAAGGGTTCATCAGAAAGTTCCACAATCTATTTCATGAACTCATTTATTTATTCTATTATATTTTAGACATAATTTGTTGATGAAATGTCGTCTTCCTGTGATTGGGCAGAGATGCAAAACGTTTCTGTTCATGACAATTTTGGAAATGCTATAGTATGTAATATTTCACATTTTCACACATGGAAAATGTCAAATTTGGCAATGTCATATCTAACATTTTACATTTGTTTAAGTGAAACTATGATCAAATTAATCATTCTTATACATTCTCTATATTGCGTTAACTTTTTGTAAATGAAATAATGGTGAAGTTGAATAATTCATCGGTTTGCTGGGGACTCTCTGGAACCCCCTCAAGGACCCTTGGTGGTCCCCGGACCCCATGTTGACCCCACAGATTTACACAACAAATCACATTTTGCTTCAAAAGAAACAACCACAACATTTTTACACCTCATAACATCTGTGACCAATGACTTAATTCATCATCTACACATTCATTTCAGCCATGCCAGAGGATTTCATCAACATCACACAGCATGTTCTCTCTAGCCGTGCATCAAAGGTGAAAAGAAAAAAAAACGGCTAGAGTGTCCATCTGCTGCTGTATCTCCACATGGCCTCAAGTGCTGTCCTCTTATATGGCTCCATTTCTAAATCCATTTGGGATTTAGAAGGTGTAAGGAACACCATCACAAAACGTTGATGGGTTCAGATGGCTCACGTACCGGCGGTGAAGGGTGGAAGTGGATACTAACTGTATCAGTCCTGTCCCTCCATGCCTTGAACTGTTTGGGGAATGAGGATGTCACTGAGGAAATCCAAGAAACTGGAGAGTCTTGACATATTGGAGGGGCCGAGACAACTTTCTGTGAAATGGCTGCACAGATAATTCGATTTTTTGATTTTATAGGTGCCCAGCCCACATCCATTACAGGAAAAACAATCCCATGTGAAACACATGACATTACATGGGCAATATTTGGAACATATGTGCTTTGCACATGGGAAATGTGTGGTTTTGGAACATTTTCAGGTGCTCCACATGTTATAACATGTGATAACATGATTACCCCTCATCCTACCAACATATTTAACATACAAGGACTACCGACCAAGAATAAACTACTGTACGAAACAACCATCATAGCAAAATGTTAACTTATTTCTTCTCAAAACATTATTAGTTATGTAATTAATGTCATCTGAAAAAAAGAACTGATTATTATTGTTTTAGGAAAGTTACAGTTAATTAAATGATGTATTGTATTTGTGACTTTGAACATCATCTTACCTTAGGAAGAGCAGTATTTAGGGTCACAGAGCACATGAGGAAATCTGTGTCTGCTGCATCTGTGTCTGTCTCCTTCAAAATGACTGACAGAGTGCCCCTACCCCCCCCGATAGTGTGTGATACTTTAAATTAGGACCCATGGCAAACATGAACGCAATAAATAGTTCCATCTATTAAAACTGCATAGGCGGAATTGGGTGCTTTTGACTGACAATACATTGGTATTTTTAAAAAGCACTAATTAAAACAGAAACAGAAAACAATGATATGAAGTCATTAGGAACAAATTGATTGACAAAGTCATGAAAATTGGAATGATAGAATAAAGCAGCTGTGAGATATGACAAAAAGTATACCTCGGAAGGATGAGGGTTAAATGTGACAACATGTTTTTCCACATGTGTACAGGTGGAAATATTCATGGGAAATTCATATGGTTTTTCTATAAGGGATGGGCTTACAAGACACTATATCTTGTATTGTGCACATAGTACTGCACATACACACATCCAAGAATAGTGACCAAAGCAATCAACAAACAGGATCAATATCAACCGGACCATAACATATACAGAAATGTAAGTAAATGTAAATGTAAGTAAGTAAATGTAGTAAGTAAATGTAGTAATGTTGCCTCCATGTTGACAGTAGCACGCTTACTAGTTACATTCCTCCATCTCCTTTTCTTCATCAACATAAATGTATTCATAACCGTTTTGGCCGCCCTTTGATTCCATCATCCTCTGCGGAAAACAAACAGTATGGTTAGTAGTTATGCTACTGTAACATTAAACCTTCTGCTTTTACAGTAAATAGTAATTTTATGGCACATGCTCAATATCAGCACATAATGGGCTGATTGCTATGTGAATATTTTAGCAATTAGCGCTCCGTGTGCTGCGTGCTTCATTAACCCTGCCGACATTAATATGATATGAGCACATGCCATAGGAATGTGATATAATGGAAAACGGAAAAGAAATTCATCCAGAGTTTTGTCTATGGGGTTAGGAAAAAAATCATATGTGGTTGTATAATTTATGAGAAAACAGCGAGAATGAGTTTGGATGGCTGTGTTAATTGTTTTGAGAGCATGAACCTTAGTTTGGCTAAATGTGCAAAATCAGTTGAGAGAAACTGAAAGCCAAAATCCTGATATCTAAGACCAGCCTCACATAGTATAGTTAGTTAAAACAGTTGCCTATAGTCAAGGTGGGTACCAATGTTTTTTTTTTAAAGGGATATGGGCTACTGAGGTCAATATTGATTACACTGTAAAAAAAAAAAAAAAAAATCTCATATTTAGCCTATTTAGCTTATTTTTCATAAACCAAGTGAAAAATTCTGCCAGTGAGCTGAGATAACTGTTTCCAAAACAGTTTCACTTGTTTTGGAATTTTCTAGAAATGAGTGTCAATATCTTCAAACAAGTCAGAACAAGGCAGATCACTGCACTAATATCAAGAAAATGACACTTGATTCTGAAATTATCGAACCCCATTTGCAGATTTCTTCACTTATTTTAAGAAAATTAGGATTTTCGGACTCAATAATAGACTAAATGACTTGTTAATGACTTGTTTGCATTGTACAGTATCCAGTGGTGGAAAGTAACTACGTACATTTATTCAAGTACTGTACTTAAGTACAATTTAGAGGTACTTGTACTTTACTTGAGTATTTCCATTTGATGCTACTTTATACTTCCACTCACACTACATTTATTTGACAGCTTTAGTTACTTTTCAGATGGAGATTTGACACAATGGATAATATAACAAGCTTTTAAAATACAACACATTGTTAAAGATGAAACCAGTGGTTTCCAACTTTTTTGTCTTTTGACGTCTTACAAAAAGCAGTGTGTAGTCGGGTCACATTTCAGATGTCTATGAGTTGTTAACAGCTCCACCAAATAGTGATTTTTCCCTCTAAACCTCACATGGTTTCATTTCAATAAATGTTCAAATGATCCAATATTTCAGCAAAAATCAAAGATTAGAGAAAAAGTCCAAAAACTGAAAACAGATTTGTGTATCAGAACTTTGTTTTTTCTTCTTTCCTCTCCCATTAATCATCTCACGACCCCTCAGATTTATCTGGTGACCCTTTGGAGGGGCCCGACCCCTAGGTTGGGAACAACTGGACTAAACTAGCTAACTGTATATAAAGTAGTTCAAACTAGCTCCACCTCCAGCAGCTACAACAGTAACATGCTGCTTACACACTGATGCTTCAGTATTAATAATCTAATGATGTCATATATAATAAAATATCAGAGGGACCAAACCACTACTTTTACTTTAATACTTTAACTACATTTTGCTGCTAATACTTATGTACTTTTACTTAAGTAGGATTTTTCATGCAGGACTTTTACTTGTAATGGAGTATTTTTACATTGCTGTATTGGTACTTTTACGTAAGTAAAGGATCAGAGTACTTTTTCCACCACTGACAGTATCATATTGCCTTTGTTTTATTTTGTCTATTTCTACCCAACAAAAACAAGTTATGTTCTGCCCACAGTCTGTCCCTTATCATGTCAACCCAAGCTTTTTGTTCTAACATCTTAATTATTTTTCCTTTCATTCCGGTGGGAGCGCACTCAGTAAGCCCACTCCGTGAGCTTTGTTGGCTCCTTGCGCACATCTGCCTTTATGTCTCTTTTACTCCGGGTTTAATTTTCAAATAAATAAATTAAATAAACCCCCTACGACGTATAACGCAAATCCCACATCTCCAGAAGCCTGCGAATTAATAGCGAAAGGCCGTCTCTGCTCTTCTCAATTTCCAAAGGGTGTGAAGAAATAAAATCTAATCTTCTCTGTGCTGTATCAAAGACTAATAGCTACACTTGAGCATGGAAGATTATGCTAATCTACAAAGTAAAATGAATCTCCAGGTGCCAAATTATTTCTGTATTCTTGATTTTGGGATATTATGAGATAATTTGCTCTTGCTTGCACATCTCCAACACCAAACCCCTACACACACACACACACACACACACACACACACCGGCCGACACACATGCACCAGCAACCCTCTACTCCTTCTGACCGGCACTTCCATAACGCCTGGAGACCTTTTGCGGTTTGTCTGTCACTTCCACAGTTAGAATGACCTTTCTCACACCGCTACAACTGCTGCACCTGAGACCGGGGATAGGCCGCTTCCAAAGTCTGCGCTCCTGCTCACTCCTTCACTTTCCCGACGATAGCACTTACACCCACTCCTGCCAAAGGGCGAGCGTATGAAGTTGAGTAGCGGTGGAGCCGTGCAAGAGCCGGGTCGAGTCTGCCCTTTCCCTACATGGGTGAGTCATGATGAGAGAGCAAATCCTTCTGCATAAAGTCTAATATGTAAAAGAACGAATGCTAGATATGTTGTAAACCTTTTGGGAAGGCGACTGAGCTGAGCTTGAACTGGTGAGCACTGTATGTTCCTTATATTGTTTAATCATGAAGATCAAATAATCTTAAAGGAAAAATCCTATTATAATATATTCCACTTAGTTTTAACATAGGGGGTTATTTGGCACAGATTCAACAACAGATCCTGCTTTTAAGACAATAAAGCAGTCCTGGGTCCTTCATCATTTTGCATTTTTATTCTTGGTTTATGCTAAAATTAGTATCCCAAACAGGAACTATCTCTATTCCTCCACTATGTTCTCTTCTATCAATAAAAATGCTGTTTTGAGAAATTATGTTCTAAAGCGTTGGACCTACAGTCAGTTGAAAATCACAGCAGCAGGATCTGTTCCTGAATCTGTTCACCAACGTGTTCAGTTTTCAGTCTATTTTCGTGGACTCATTCAAATGAATGGGAAGTAAAAATCCTAATACTGCAAACTCCTCCAGCTGCATCTGATCTTGGTTATTAGTTTATATTTTGGTTTTCATGGTGGTTAAATGCCAAATAATCCCCATGTTACTGTAAAACTAAGTGGAATATTGTTTAAAACACTGTTAAAAATAACTGCTGTGCCCATTTTGTTGTTTGGTAGTGTATTTTTCTTATTAAACAACCTGACATCATCTTTTTGATAGCAGAAATGTTTCAGCGATCTAAAAAATCGGCAGTAAAGGTCAGGTTACGGCCTGGATTTTTTCTTTCTGAATGTTCAGGACATTTCTCCTTCAACATTTTGGCAGCAGGTGTGTCCACCTGCAACCAATATCTATAATTATATCTAAAAGCCACGCTGCCTACGGTCGCGGTCCTGAACTCTAATACAGAGTAACTGGAGTTCTGGGGCCGGATTCACCAATGTGTTCCTGGTGAAGATAGATCTTAAGAAATGACATAAGAGGAAATTTTAGAAAGTTCTTAAGAAGGCTCTTAAGTGCAATTCCTCAATATTTTCTTAGTAACAGTCTCATTTCTTATGAATTTCTTTAATTTTCCCACTTAAGAACTTCTCAAAATAGGCTAGGAGGCAACCCAAAGTGCTTCCATCTACAAAACAATTGGGGAAAAACCTATTTAGGGAAACTAGAGCAAAGATTTAAACATTGGTTACTGTTGGTAACTGTAAAATTTGCATCTTATTTCCAACAGACATGAGACAGAGGCCTACCTGGCCCTGCACCAAATAAAGCTTTACAATAAATGTTCATCTTAATGTTAGGTGTAGGGGAACCTATGAAGACTTTGAACTATAACCCACTTGTCTAAAATGTGTTTAAATATATGATATTAGAGGCTTACCTTTTCACTGTAGGAGTTTTAAGACAGGTGAAGGGCCGTCTTAAAGTTAAGAAAAAAATCAAGAACAAATTTGAGAACTTTCATTTCAAGAATACCATTTATTCCTATTTTTTTCTTAGGAAGAAACATAAGAAGAAAGTTAAGAAAATATATAAGAACTGTTTTTGAGAATAGCATTTTTCCCTATTTTTTTTCTTAAGACTAAAGTTAAGAAAAAAATGGCACTTGAGAAGATTTTTTTTCTTAAGAGGGTTTTGTGAATCCGGCCCCTGGTCAGAGTTAGTGTATATCGTGAGCTGGCAGCTAGCTGACATTAGTGTAGCTTCTTTGTAGTAGAAGCTTGTAGTAGCTAAGCTAACCGGCACCTACCTGTCCAGCAGAAAACAGGCCAACTCCACATCGCTCTTCATCAACATCCTCTCCCTCAATACTCGCCAACCCCAGATTCACTCTGGTTTTGGTACGTACCTTGTCTGCTTGCCGTTTCGCCTCGCAGGCGGGAGGGGTCAACTGTGAAAGTTGTGTTTACAAGCCACAACCAGCAAACTTCTACTCAGTATGCCTTTAAGCGAGGGGCATGACACTCACTTTTTGTCAACTGGAAAAAACTCTTGCTGTTGTTGTTGCTGAATGCAACAGATTCATGCCCATTCTCTGGGGCTTGTTGGAAAGAGTTCTAAAAGTATCTAAGGGCGGAAACATTTTAAATGAAACGTTTGATTAATGTGAAATGCTTCCCCCGATACAATTTACTCTGAGTCTTCTATGGCCTTGACAGATACCGCTGGGAAAAGAGTAGGATAGGTGTTGTATGCTTGGAGACAATGGCTTCTAGCAAGACGAGTTTGTGGAGAATTCACTCAGTGCCAGAGCTGAATGTGTTTTGCTTGTCACCATTGGAAAAGTGAGGGTTCCACAGTGATATAATGGGGAGACAGCTGAATAAGAGTTGAATAGGAGTTGGTGCTAAGAAAGCTGTTTCTGTGATATTGCTCAGCTGCACTGACTCAATCCAACCTGTTATTAATGGATAATGATTAGGGCAGGTAAAATCACCAGAGATTTATGTTAACAGCGTTTGGCCAAGCGGCCCATCGGCAATAATGATATTAATGGGCAGGCCGGGGAGATGCAGGGATTTCAGCTGGGTAAATTCTTAAATCAATATTCTTTTCATTACCTATCTCATGTTCACATCCTCTAATAGCAGCGCTCCGAGGAGCTTGTGTATGTACTGTATGTGAGTGTGTGTGTGTGTGTGTGTGTGGTTACAGCATGTGTGCGTGTGCATGAGCGCCCGAGCACACGTGTCTGAAACGTGCCCCCCCCCCCCCCCCCCCCCCCCCCCCCCCCTCGCCGCTATCTCCATTTCCATGCCCCGCGCCTCATCAAAACCGCCGCCATCCGTCACGGCGAGGGGAGAGCGTGACGTAATGTACCATTTTAATAATTGCCCCCCCCCCCCCCCCCCCCCCCCCCCCCCACCACGCCCCCAACCCCGCACCCCGCCCTCCACACCTTCCTCCGAGCCACCCAGGGTGCAGACAAACTACGCCGCCCCCCCCCCCCCCCCCTCCTCCATCTCCATCTCCCTCCTCCGCTCCGTCCCCCATTTTTTTTCCGGCTTCCGACCGCGAGCATCAATTTGCGCGGCGGTCACACGGACCAGACTATAAAAGGGACCCGGGCCTGTGACTCGCGGCGTCCCATCCTTTAACAATTACAGATAACAAGATGAACATTGGAAATGAAAAGTCATCAGGGCTCCCTTTCAGCCGGGCGCGAGCCTCCGTATCGGCCCCCTCCATCTCCATATTAACCTTGGCTTTGTGCTTGCTCAAGCCCGCCGCGCCTTTTATTGGTATTAAAATCATCCGCCGTATGGGGCGGTGGGAGGGCCGGGTGGGCGGTAGGCAGAAACCCAACCCCCCCCTCCCCTGCCTCCCCCTTCTCCCTCACCCCTCCAAGTGCTGCTGACTTGTGTTAGCCGTTTTCCACTCTCTCCCTCGCTCTCTCTCTCTTTTTTTTTCGCCCCCCCCCAAACTCCATCTGCTGGGGTTGAAGGGGTTTTAATTTTCGATCCAATCACCGCTCTTTGGCTCGCAATACGGCGGCATACTGTAGCCATAAAGAGCAGGGATGTAATGTTTGTGTGGGCCGGGGTGTTAAATGCTACCTGTCCCTGTTAAGCCTGTCTGGCCATGCAGATAGCCTCCACTCACAGGCATTAGGCACAACTGGAATAGTTCTCATCTGCCGTGGAAAGAGAAGCGTGGCCGCGGCTGATAATAAGGTGTTGATTGAGAGCATTAACGCGATGGCTTCTGCAGCCTGATTTACCAACAGACCGTGGGCAAGGGCGGGTTCAAAGAGAGGGAGAGAGGGAGAGAGAGAGAGAGAGAGAACGTGACAGACAGTAGTGGGTCCATTCATGACTCGATTTGAACGATACTGTATACCGAATGAGTTCAATCTGTTCATAAACAGAACGGCGATGACATATCAAATGGGTCGGCATCTGGTTGGACTCTGTAAATGGAGCCGACGTGCCTGCAAACACAAAAGCTCTCGCTAAAGAAAAGAGAACAAGAGGAGAGCGCCGAATCTGATGCTGGCACAAAGACAGTTATCCGCCCAGCTCGGCAGTGTAAGCAATGTTAAGCCTGTGTCAAAAAGTCTAGGGGTCAACATTGACCCTAACTTAAATTTTGATCATCTTGTCAAGAAACTGGTACAGTCATGCTTTTTTCAATTAAGGAACATTGCCAAAATCAGTACTTTTCTCTCTTTTCACAACACTGAACGGGTTATTAATGCCTTTGTGACATCACGTTTAGACTATTACAATGCATTGTTTACCTGCCTTTCAGTTTGCCTTGGGACGGCTCCAACTAGTTCAAAACTCTGCAGCAAGATTGTTGACCAAAACTAAGTGTACGTCACACATTACACCTGTCTTAGCCTCTTTACACTGGCTTCCAATAGAGTTCAGAATTAAGTTTAAAATTCTTCTAATTACATATAAGGCCTTGCATGACCAGGCACCTGAGTTTATCATTGAGTTGCTTCATCCACACCAGACCACAAGGTCCCTTAGGTCTTCCAACCAAGGTCTGTTGGCTGTTCCAACATGCAGACTGAAGTCAAAAGGTGATGAAGCATTTGCAGCAATGGCACCTAGACTGTGGAACAGTCTGCCTCCCATTGTAAGATTGTCTGACTTGTCTGATCGTTACTACTTTTAAATCACGTCTCAAGTATACATTTTTATGGTTTGGCTTTTAACTGATTGTACTTCTGTCTTTCTGTCTGAGAGGGGAGTGTATCTATGTTCCCAGGGTCCTATGTTCCCCAGTTCAATATTCTGTTAACACACATTAACCCTCCTATTGTGTTTGGGTCAAATTTTACCCGTTTCAAGTTAAAATATTTCATAAATATCCATTTTTTTTACTGGAACAAGGCTTCAAAACAGCTATATAAACACAACAAAATCAATGGTTATCATTTTATTTGATTGTGAAGGTCTCTAAAAAACATCTGTGGTGTACCGGGTGAAATCTGACCCAGCAGAGAATATTAAAGAGTCAAACTCTTGTTTGGGTTGGGTTTGATCCACAAAACTACCCAGAATGTTTTATTGCTGCATGCCATACTAAATTATTAAAAACCAATGTTCTCTGTGGGTCGGATTTTATCCTATTTTTGATGATTTGATGATTTGGTTCGATGAGATTTTCAACAGCAAGGTAAATGTGGCCTTTGGACCACAAAATAAAAAAAAAAGTAAATGTAGATTTTGTGGGTTTTGTGGGGAACATCTTTTTCAGGTTCCCATTATGTGCTATATAGAGCTGGGGAACATAGGACCCTGGGAACATACCGGTAGGACCTTGGGAACATAGGACCCTGGGAACATAGGACCCTGGGAACATACCGGTAGGACCTTGGGAACATAGGACCCTGGTAACATAGGAATGACTCCAGAGAGGGAAAGTGGAGAAGGGAGAAGTAAATAGAGAAAGATTGGGGGAGGGAAATAGATTAAATAGATACCATAAAGCACAGGAGAGGGGTGGAGACAAAAAAAACTGCCAAGCAAATAGAGACAAAGACAGAGAAAAAAAACAAAAACGGGCATACTGGAAAAAAAAAAATGCTCCTAGTTCTGGACCGCTCCGAAATCTGATATCTAATCCTCCCAAAGCACTGCCACCTCCACTGCCACTGCTATTGCCACCCCCCTCCTCCCCTCCTCCCACCCCCCCCCCCCATCTCCGCGGACTTACGGGTGGGGGGTGGGGTGGGGGGGACACGGTGCGCGGTGTTTATCAGCCCGCTCCCGTCATTAGGAATCACACAGATTAGCCTTGACATTCTCACAGATGAGAGGGGCTAACAAAGGGAGCGAGCTATTAGCATGCTCATGCACATCAAAAGAGTTCCGAGTGGGTCCTTTCATCCAGGCTTTAAGCCCCTCTGTTCGGGTGAAAAGCGGAGAGATAATACATTTCTGACTCACCTGCGAGCGTTGCCTGTGTGTGTGTGTGTGTGTGCATGAATTTTGTGTGTGTGTGTGTGTGAGTGCACGTGTGGTTTGACGAGGCTATATCTGCTGTTTAGCGGCGATGGAGACAATGCTATAAAAGGCTGAGAGACAAAAATGCCCAACTGTATACTACCAGCTAATTTACAATGGCTATTAGGCAGGCAAGTCCTCCATTATTCGCCTGTGTTGCTGCAGGTTGTTAGTCTGCCTTTCTTTCCCTCACAAGATGGCAGTGTACCGCCTTGGTTCCCTTCGCTCCTGTGGGAGAGAGGCGGCTCCTGGACTCGATCTGCTCTCCGTGCGCAGTTTGGACTTTGAAGTGAGAGAGGTATCTATTGAAGCATACAAAGGCTGATAGTAGTTTCTTTCAATCCTAATGATGTGCTGCAAAGAGTTGTTCGTTGTCATATTGATTGGACACTTGGGCTGAATGAGAAACAATGTATGGCTTTGGGAAGAGAGAGTGTGTGTGAGTGTGTGTGTGGACTGGAACAGCGTGTGTGTATGTGCATGCACAGGCACGGGCGCGGTATTTATGTCGCCGCGTATGGGCCTCAATTGCGTTTCGGGCCATACCGCGAGCGCTATCGTCTTCTATTACTTTGCATTGATAATTCCAGCTTTATCCTTTGTGCATGCAGCTGCAATCGTTTGCTGGGAATGAGGACAACACGCCTCGAATCCCTTGCTGCCCTTATACAGCGTTCTGTAAAAAAAAAAAAAAGAGGAGGGAAAAAAAGGAAAAGGAAGGCAGATTCAAATAAAGGCTCAACATGCAATTCTTTAAGTATGAATTTAATCCGCGGCCTATTTCTCATTTTCGCGGATAAATGGGCATTAAAAGCCTTTAGTCAAATGAGTCCATTATTTAGGCCTCTTAACGACAATCCTGGCCTTTGCTTTGAACGCGTCTTCGGTGGCTCTCGCGTTCCATATTGTTGCGGAGTGACGCCGATATATAATGAGACGGCGAGTGCGCGGATATACATCAAGCTTGGGGGGGGGGGGAGAGAGAGAGAGATAAGACACATCTCCCGGGAAAGATCAAATGGGAGAGTGTTGGAGAGCCAGCCAGCCTCTCACACTGTGGCTAAATGGAAGCCGGCCACAACTGGGTAACGAGACGCGGGGAATATCCACCGTCCGTAACGAAGCCTCTGTGGGTGTTTTGACCATCTCTGGAAAAGCCGGCCTCGCAAAAAAACAACGAGGGAGGAACATTTCACACTTTGAACGTCGCGCATATCATTAAGTGTGTTTCGTTTTCTAATTCCTCACGCGGCGTCAGACACTTTGCATGCAAGAGCGTCATTCTATAACAAGGGGGAAGATAATACACTGCCAATGTGTGATATGTGAAAAGGCATCAACGCAGATTCCCTCTCTAATGGTTAAAGGGAACAGTGTGACATTTTGGATTTTAGTTATTTTTATTCACAACGCATTTGTCACCCTGCGGGGAAGCTACTACATTTCCCCTTCAATCTCTCTAAAACGGACTGAAAGCATTGTTGGCGTCCCTCATTTAAACCGCGGCACACCGCTAGCGGCGAGTGTCCCTTTAAGAAACGCTCCACTCCAGTTAAGCATGTGACCTCCATTAAAGAAGTTGAAGCCCCCCCCCCCCCCCCCCATACGGATAAATAGAGAAAGGTGAGAGATAAGGAAGAAAAATACTGCGGGACGATAGAAAAAGCCGAGAAGATGGAGCGGGCACTGGAAGGAGAGATTGTAAAGGGACCACTTTGTTTTTTATTGGGGTGATATGATCTATCTTCCACATATCACACTCCAGATGTTAAGGCTCGGGCCTCTTTATAAGCCGAGCTGACCATCGTAACATCTCTTTCTCCCCACCCCACCCCTCTCTCTCTTTCTCTGTGTCTCTCTTTCTTTTTTTTTTTTTTTTTCCAAAGAGCCCACCACTTCACTGTTGGTCAGCCGCCATCAATCTGGGGCCCAAGCACAAAAATATCGACTTTTCCCTGTCAGCCTCTGCAGATAGATGCTGGCGTATTATTTTGGTTCAGCCCCCAAATATCTAGACACACAGGCCAGAGACTCTTGGCTCTATTGATTAACCATTAAAAGGCTGGGTAGCCTTTGGCTCTGTATCCTGTATATTGCAAGGAGGCAAAATACATCGAGGTGTTGATGGTAAAAACTTTTCCCCTCGCCTTCCCCGTGGTACTTGACCTTTCAACTGCACACGGTTTGGCTCTCTACGTGTTAGAGAGCCTCTTCTGCTTGGTGGAAGAGCTCAGAGCCTATGCACCTGCTCTCTTTTTATCACTACTGGAGTCCTCGCATTTTCAAACCAACTATGGCGATGTTGCAACAGTCATCCAGTGAATGTCATTCATACTTCTCGCTCAATCCGGCGCCTGTAAGGTGGGAACACACCAGATAGGCTGTGATGTTTCCTCTGTCATCTCTGTGGCACTCATGCAATACTGAATCAAGGGGCGTTGCAGTTCAATCTTACATGTAGGTGGATTCCCTTATGAAAAAGAACTAAAGTAGGATTCAGTGGTGGAAGAAGTTCTTTTACAGATCTTTTACATAAGTAAAAGTAGAAATACCACAGTATAAAAATACTTTGTTACAAGTAAAAGTCCTGTATTCAAAATGTTACTTAAGTAAAAGTACAAAAGTATTAGCATCAAAATGTACTTAAAGCAACAAAAGTAAAAGTACTCATTATGCAGAATGGCCCATTTCAGAATAATACAGTATATATTATATTATTGAATTATAATTATTGATGCATTAATGTGTAAGCATCACTTTAATGTTGCAGCTGGAAAAGGTGGGGCTGATTTCCACTACTTTATATACTGCTGGGTAGCTTACAGTAATCTATAATAATACATCACAATTTATTAGTTGATTATATTTTGTATTAATACTCTGAATCTGCAAAGTAACTAGTAACTTAAGTTATCAAATAAAGGTAGTGGAGTAAAAAGTACAATATTTCCCTCTGAAATGTAGTGGAGTAGAAGTATAAAGTAGCATAAAATGGTAATACTCAAGTAAAGTACAAGTACCTCAAAATTGTACTTAAGTACAGTACTTGAGTAAATGTACTTAGTTACTTTCCACCTCTGGTAGGATTATAAAACTACAGTAAGCCTATAAAAATGGTAGAACCTTCCTGCATGTGGTTTCAGCAAAACTTTAAAATATCATGGATCTAATACAGGTTAAAAAGACACAATTTAAGTGCCTATAGGAATGCTTTTTTTAAAAAAAAAACCTTTACATGTATGCTAGATCAATGGAATGCACATATTCACCATCAGGGCTGGGTTTAAATTTAAATCGATTTTCCGATTCAAATCGATCTTCATTTGAATGATCCGATATCGATTCATAAAATCCCGAGATCGATCTTTTAATATATGCCCAATATATGCCTGTAGAGTCTGTAGAGTTGCACAACTTCCACTGTATTGTGTTGACTGCCGTAGTGTGTTGGTCATGTTAAATAAAAAGCACATTAATGTAACTGCTTTGGGGTCAATTCTTAATGTAAACATTAATATTTTTAATAATGCACCAGGTTAGAGGGTTCCTTGTACAATTTACAGCATTAGTTCTCTGAGAATCTCTTTCATATCCAAGCAAAACTGATATTGTAACTGAAATATCCCTAACCGAATCGATATTGAATCGAATCAAATCGGAAATCGAATCGAATCGGGGAAATCAGTGGCGGTACCCAGCCCTATTCACCATCCTCTGACTCGAGCACCTCGTTTGAGCTGTAGCAAAGTCTTAGTGACACCCCACACCAGAGTTGCCAATTTATGACAGCACCTTTACACCACCAATAAAAACTAGGAAATAGACCAAACCACCTCAGTGTCATGACAATAAAAAAAAACTGCAGGAAGACCACTTTGCTGTCGCTGGATGTATTTTTCTAGCCCAGCAAACACTTTGAGCTCTCATATCCCATATTCCAAATAGAAGTAATTTCTAAGCTACATATATCCTACATTTCATACAACAGTCTTTTGTACTTGGTTGGATTGTTTGTGGTAACATTAGCCTAAATCTAAAATAAAATGACAAAGATAGACATCTATTAACATATTTATAATATATGATTTCTAATGTAAGTAGCCTCCACACAGAAATGGTTCTTTTCCATGAAGAACCATCACCTACTAAAGAACCACTTTATTTAGTGGATGGTTCTTCATGTTCTAAAAAGGTCAAAACTCCAGCAACACTTGTAGTATATAGAACAACTTTATTGTTAGACCAACGCATTTCGGCTTGTGGCCTTCATCAGGGTCATCATGAAACACATTACAAACAACATTTAAATAGGGTAGCTTTTTAGATTAAAGTGTTTTTAAAGAAGGCCACATCAAATAGGCACATTTTGGGTTGAGGCCTCTTCTGTACAAACTCAAGTACCACCCCTTAGGTGCACTTCTCCAGTTTATGACCCAATATGGTGTCACCCATGCCCCTTATTGGACACTCCCCTTGCCTCTCTGCCAGTCTGGGACTACGATGGCCTGAAGCCACATGACCATATACCCAACCCGTCTTTGTAGGTACCCCATTGGCTGATATGTGAGTGGATGTATATGATTGGTTGTCTTTCATTTTTTTTTACCTTTTTGATTTTTTTCTGTTACCCTATTTAAATGTTGTTTGTAATGTGTTTCATGATGACCCTGATGAAGGCCACAGGCCGAAACGCGTTGGTCTAACAATAAAGTTGTTCTATATACTACAAGTGTTGCTGGAGTTTTTACCTTTTTAGACCTTTCTCCCTTCTCCAAGCACCTTGGAAGTAGGTGAAGTTGTGCCAGAAATCCCTACTCTGGTTCTTCATGTTCCTCATAGCATATTAAAAGGTTCTTCATTCTTATTTGAGTTATTGTCTGGTTGATGATGGCATAAACTTGGAAAATAACCAAACCCCTCCAAGGTCCAGGGGTGGGTGCGTAACTGCCTACTAGCCTATATATACAGTATATTGTACATGAATGGTCCTATACAAGGGCAATTGAAGAAAAACACAATGCAGGTAATAATAATAAATAATAATACATGACATTTATATAGCGCTTTTCTCGGTGCTCAAAGACGCTTTACAAACACAGGATAAAACTAATTTAATAGAGATATATATAAAAGATAGAAATAGATGAGAAAAGGACGTATACATAGGGAGGGGGAGGGGGGAGGAGAAGATTAGAGGTCAAAAGCAATAGGTGGGTTTTGAGGGCTTTTTTGAAAGATGACAGAGTGTTGGCCTTTCGGATGTGGCTGCAGGTGACTAAGGAAATGAAATGGTTCTTGATCTGAAAGGTTCTTTGTGGAACCAGAGATGGTTCTTCTATGGCATCCCTCCGAAGAACCATTTTCGGTTCTAGTTGGCACCTTTATCTCCTCAAATAAAATAGGCCTGCGATGGAGATATCTCTGAGTTGACGGTGACGTCACATCAGACCGGTCCCGCCGCTCTTCGCCACAGCCACAGCCGGCGGATCGGGCCGCGGGGATTATAGAAGCCATCACATCCCATCTATTCCCTTGTAGCTCCCCTTCAGCCACTCTCCCGCCTGCGACTTGGCAGACATGCAAATGATCCTGTCAATATAGCCCCCCCCCCCTCACCCCCACCTTCCCAACCGCTCCCCCACCCCCCCACCCCCCCACAACCCTGCAAATAAGTCGTGCCCATTTGCTGAAATGGGGGGCTGTGACCCGGGCTGCCTGTCACACCACATACTGCTTCTCCTCAGTCACTTCGGAGATAGCACTGACGTCTCAACTAAGGGATGGGAGAGAGAGAGAGAGAGGGAGAGAGAGAGAGAGAGAGGGAGAGAGAGAGAGAGAGAGAGAGAGAATGACAGGGAGGGAGAGAGAGAGAGATTTATGATTGGCTGTATTAATAAGCACTTTGGCTATTAGTTACTTTGTCTATTCACCAACTTTGGCCATTGAGAGAGGTATCATTGATTCACTCAAGAAACATTACAACTCCACTGTCCATACATAGTGTATGTGTAGAGGAAAGAATATAAATATTTCATCTCTGTTCCATTTTTTGAAATGAAAAATCACTATAATATTCCTGTAGGGGATATTCTGTGTGTCTGTGGTACTCAATTGTGGGTTTAGTGTGACCCTATTGTACTTAATTGTATGCATTTTATCCCTTATAGTATCACATCATATTCCTATAATGTTCCTAGATTAATTCAAAATACAACATGATCACAAAGTGTAAGCATGTTTCCAGAATGTTTTGAAAATGCATTTAAAATGAATAATTCAACCCTTTGAATCAATAATTTGCAGAAGCACCTTTGGCAGCGATTCGATCTTCTCGGATACATCGGCATCAGCATGGAACATCAGGATTTTGTGATTTTCTCCAGTTCTTCCTTGCAGATCTGCTCAAGCTAGGACAAGCTGTATGGGGAGCGTCTGTGAACAGCTATCTTCAAGTTACTCCACAGCTTTCAAAAGGGATTGGAGTCAGAACTTTGGCTGGGCCACACAAGGACTTTCACATTCTTGTTCTGAAGCCATTTCTTCTCATCCATTTCCATTGTCCTGTCGGAACACAAATCATCGCTCCTTGGCACTCCTCTTTCTCGCTCTTTCTCCTCAAGAATGTGCCTGTCTTTGGCTCCATTCAGTGTTTCCTCTATCCTTACAAGTCTGCCAGTCCCTGCTGCTAAAAAGCCCCCACCGGCTAGGTTAGTACAAGAAACGCACCCTCGTCGCAACAAAAAGATATGTGATGTTAAGCTTTTCAGCAGGCAGGTATTTCAAACTCGTGGCAGAAGAGATTGCTAGAAGATAGCTACCATGGTTTCTACAATAAATTACACTTTGTGAACAACCTTGCATCAATCTTTAGGCTTGGCATTTAGGTATTGTTTAGTAGCTGGTTGAGTAGCTGGTTTAGCTAACTAGCTAAAGACCACCGATTCTATGCTATTTGGTTAGCAACTTGACGTAGCAATCAATCGACTCTGATGCTATGTGGTTAGCAAGCTAATTAATCAATGACATGCACTTTTTTAAACATAAACTTGTTATGATTACTAAGTTTATTTTGTCCTTTGACTCCCTCATACAGTGATTTTTTTTCATTCACTAGACTACACCACATCAATAGTTTTTTATATATTATATTTTATTTCAGTTTCATTTCAACAAAAAAGGGCTTACGCTAAAGGTCTGTAAAGAAAAATTTGTTTTAGTTTAGAAATGTTTTAGTGATTAACTGTTTTTTAATAATGTGCTATAGCAATGGTTCTCAACGTGGGGTCCGGGGACCACCAGGGGTCCTTGAGGGCATTCCAGGGGGTCCCCAGCAAATTGATGAATTGTTAAACTTTTGATCATAGTTTCACTGTTATCTCTCTACCTACAGTAGGATAGTCATGGAATTCTATACAAAATCATATCTAACAATAAAAAAATATTCTCAGATTTGGGTCCGAGAGACAAAAGAGGATGAGGATGTCCGTGGCCTTAAAGGGTAACTTCGGTATTTTTCAACCTGGACCCTATTTTCCCAACTGCGGGTGTCTAAGAAACTAATGGGGACAACAATTTTTGAAATTGGTCCAGTATTGAGCGAGATCGCTTCAGCCGGCAGCCGCGAAACAGACTGCAATGTAATCCGACGGGGCAAATGCGCACCGTCAATGTACGTCCACTAAAAATGCTTGTTTTTGCCACTGACTGGCTCAGATTGTTATTATAAGTGTATGACACAATATGGAAAGGACCCTATACAGAAATGAAACGTACTTCCTTACCTTTAGCTTGATCCCGTCTGTGTGTAACCAAGTCTCGCCCAAGTCCCGCGAGAGCTTAGTTGTTGCAGGAAGTCACCTGTGGAAATGTGAGTGAGAGTTGGAGAGAGGAGTGCCACCGGGAGGAGTTTGTTGTGTTGGAGTACAGAGATCGTAGCTTAGCGTTATCTAAAAGATCTAAATAAAAAAAAAAAAAAACAATGGTTCGTGTTTGCGCATTTCCGAATTGTGCCAACAAAATGTCGCGCAACACTTCGCGCAGCTTTCACAGACTGCCTTTGTTGGATAGTGACCCGCTGAAGTTGTGGCTAGTTGTGCTACAAATGGATGCCAACACTCCTGTCCATACACTGCGCCTTGCAGACCATCGGGTCTGCAGTGACCATTTTGACCGGTATGACTACAGCCAGCCAAAGAGGAGACGAAATCCTATCCCAAAGCACTTTTTCCTAAAGAAAAATGCTGTCCCGAGAGTGGAGAGACCTGCTGCAGACAGAGTGGAGGTAATGTTATTAGCTAAAGTTATTGCGTTGTCCTGGCATCAGTACACACGGCAAAAACAATCACTAAACTAGAAAGGCACTCGGAGAGCGCAGACCTCCGCCAAGGTTCATGCTATTATTGTTTGTTCGTGAGTCGGATCCAGATCCGCTCCAAAATTTAATGGGTTCTTCCTTGGCCCATGCTACACCCTTCCACCAAGTTTCATGAAAATCGGGCCAGTATTTTTTCCGTAATCCTGCTGACAGACGAACAAACAAACGGCACCGAAAACATAACCTCCTTGGCGGAGCTAGCCAGTAGTATGTGTAAAATATCAACTGAGTCATGATTGATTATAAAATATGTATATAGATTCATTTCCCCTTTTCAGCAGTTGACATTCATAATAATACAATAAGTGATATCAACAAGCTGAAATTATCTGTGTAATATTGTTGCCAAAGTGTGTGTGCGTGGTGTAAAAATGTCATATTTATGCTTATCTATTATACGACCTATAAGACTACTTTTATGCCTACATTTGTATATCCTATACATTAGCAGATAGGCTATCATAGAGATACTTACTGGCAATGAATGATGATGGTAGCTCTTCAGTGAGTAGGAGCTCTTCATCCGTATACTCTGGCTCAAATAAATACGGGCCGCCATCGAATTCAAAGGCGTCTTCCACGTTGTCGAAATCAGGTAAATATTCAGCCATGACTTAGAAAATCCTTTAGATAACACTGAGCTACGATCTCTGTACTCCAACACAACAAACTCCTCCCGGTGGCACTCCTCTCTCCAACTCTCACTCACGTTTCCACAGGTGACTTCCTGCAACAACTAAGCTCTCGCGGGACTTGGGCGAGACTTGGTTACACACAGACGGGATCAAGCTAAAGGTAAGGAAGTACGTTTCATTTCTGTATAGGGTCCTTTCCATATTGTGTCAGACACTTATAATAACAATCTGAGCCAGTCAGTGGCAAAAACAAGCACTTTTAGTGGACGTACATTGATGGTACGCATTTGCCCCGTCGGATTACATTGCAGCCTGTTTCACGGCTGCCGGCTGAAGCGATCTCGCTCAATACTGGACCAATTTCAAAAATTGTTGTCCCCATTAGTTACTTAGACACCCGCAGTTGGGAAAATAGGGTCCAGGTTGAAAAATACCGAAGTTACCCTTTAATGTGGACTAAATTAGGGGTCCTTGATATGAAAAAGGTTGAGAACCACTGTGCTATAGGCTGGTAAATAACAAACAAAAACAATAATTTTCATAGGAAATAGTATGGTAGTTTGTTTTTCGCCTGTATTACCATGCAGTCTCTGTAAAGTTCCACTGCTTTAGCTGTTTGCGGATACCAATGACCCATTTAGGCCACCATAGTCTCAGGGGCGTTCCTTGTACTGAGTATCCAGTGGGGGCGTGTCTTGTAGGTAGTCTGCAGGCTGCAGGTGGACCTACTTGGGGTCTTTGCCGTCATGCTGCCAGTCTTTCACGTGCCTTTTTGCAAACTCCAGGTTGCTGGGTTAGGGTAAGGGTTAGGAGTTAAACATGTTTTCCTGAGAACTCCCAACACAGTTGTTTTACACCCTTTCCTATGAATCTAGGGATATATGCCTCTGAATCGTACAGACAATTCCTCAGACTTCATGGTCAAGTTTCTGTCTTCTGCCTTAAATGGAAAAGATGTGTTTCTCTAAATCATGACCAATCAGTTGAATTGGCCACAAGTGGACTCCAATCAAGTTGTAGAGAGATCTCAAGGACATTGAAAATAATTTGGATGCACCTTAACTCAATTTGAAGTGTCATTGCAAATTGGTTGAATAGTACTTACTGATTCAAAACATTTCATGTTCTCTTTAATTTTTTATTAATTTGCGAAAAAAAATCTGGGTTATTGTGTGTAGGCCAGTGTCAAAACACCGAATTGAATCCATTTTGAATGCATCACAAAATGCAAAAAAAAATAAAAAAAAATAGTGAAGGGGTTTATACGTTCTGATACGTTCTGAAAGCGCTGTATGGTTTATAGTATTGCTGTGATGTTTGCAGAGTAGCCTTCTAACATCTATCCTAGGATTAGTTCTTTTTTCATGAGTGAGGGAGCAAACACGGAGGAGGGATTGAACATGAAATTTAAAAAAAACTGCCGTCTCGCCCGATTAGCTGGTGAGGCCATTCCAGCCCGATACTGTAAATGTGACTCGGGGCCCGCGACACCAGCAGGGGTGAAGGGGCCGGGCTCTGTCACGGGGAATAGGCGTTAGCTTTAAGGGGCATCGATGCTTTGGTTTTTTGAACGTGCTAAACAGAGTGCGGCTCCTTGAGGGTGGGAGGTAGGAGGGGGGGGGGGGGTACCACTGTTTACCGGGCACTCTGCCGTCAGAAACAGCCTCGCCTTCGCCCCGGAACAACAGGAGACATGACAGCCATACGGTCCCTCTGCAGCCGGCTAATTGTGTGCAACATGTCTGCGGCGGCAGTGCCCTCCACTACCCCCCCCCCACACACACACACACACACACCCCCTCCTTCATGACTGTGTTGACGAATAAACAAGGAGACGCAGGGGCTTGGCGTGTGTACAGGGTCGGTGGACGGGGAGAACCGTAAACAGTTTACCGTGGTTCTGTTCGGCTTGATTTCGGCTACAGGAAAAAAGGTGGAGTTTAACGTTTTGCACGGTGATAAAAGATAGAAGCAAAGTGATAAAAGTGCAGCGATAAATACAGCGATAAAACACAGGAATAAGGGATAAAATTCTCACATTGTTGTCATAGGAAAGCCTCGCAACACCGATTTTGGCGATTTTCATGTTTTAACTTCAGTTAAAGGATTACATGCGCCTCTATGGAATGAGAAGATTCTACTTTTCAAAATCCATTAAAGTCAAGAATGCATGGTCGTCAAACTGAAAAAATGTTTTTCTCAAAAGAGATATTAGGTTTTCACCCAACAGCAGTAAGTTGAACATGAACTGTCCAAAAAATGTGGATGACATACTGTATATTCAAAATATGAGCTGTTGACAACATGTATGATGTATATGCGTAAGTATATCCAAAATATATTTTGAATGAATGTCATTTACATGTACAAAGATGTTTTTGGTTTGTGAAACATTTATTTTACCAGATTGTCTCATTGAAATGCAATCTCTTTTTCAAGAGAGACCTGATCCAAGAAATGGAATATTCTGAAATATTTTTTTTCTTAATGGGAGAAGATGAACACATTTCTAATTTCGCAGATGCGATAACAGAATATCTCACCTTTAAAAAAACATAAACGATAAAAACAAATATACAAAGAAAGAAAAATTCTGATAACAGGAAGACACAATTAAATTGCTTTGCAGAATCTACAGTAAATGACAACAGATAATAATAGATGTTTTTTTTTAAATAACAATAAAATGCATAAAATAAGTAAGGGAAATGAGATGATTGAAAATAGCCCTGTGGCAGAAAATGAAATCATGTTGTGTGTGTGTGTGTGTGTGTGTGTGTGCGTGAATTTTAGCACCTGTGTGCACCAGTGTAAGAAAGGAGGGAAACATTTCACATTGGAAAAGAAGGAGAAAAACAGAAAAACAAGAAACACAGAGAACTTTTGGCTGGCTCAAACTGCTGGTGGGAATATCCCGACGTCAGGTTTAACCTTCACACTAACAATACAGCGGCTTGATCAAAGCCAACGACCTACTTTCCCTTGCCTAATTCAATCTTGCCCAAATATACCTTGAGGGGGGAAAAGAGTTGGAGAGAGCGAGAGTCCCGGAAAAGGGGGAGGAATCCCCGGGGGACGGAGCGTGACGTCGGGGGGGGGGGGGGAAGAAGATGGCATACACATCAATAGATAGTAAAAAAAACAACAATGGCACAGGTAGCGAACCCCCACCCCCCCCACCCCCTTTATTGTGGCGTTCATCAAACATTAACGGCGAGGACGGAGCACCGTAGAGAGAGGGGGTGGGGGGGGGGGGGGGGGGGGTGAAAAGAAACGTTGTGCTCGGAGAATAGCGGTGATGAAAAGCCCCCAAATGCGTCTGACAAGGAGTAAATATTGTATTGAAAGATAAACAAGGTGAATGCCCTTCATTATTCATGCCGACGGGAGACAAGGGAAGTTGATAGCGGGGAAAAGACATTCTTTATCTGTCCGATCCTCTCGTAAACAACGCTCTCAGACACGTCAAGGGGCGGGGGGGGGGGGGGGGGGGGTCAAGGGAAAATTCACACGTCGGCGTTTGCGTTTGCATGCCACTTTGGTAACACTTTCTATGACGCCCATGTCTATAATGCTTTACTGAAGTAAAAGTGCCAATACAGCAATGTAAAAATACTCCATTACAAGTAAAAGTCCTGCATGAAAAATCCTACTTAAGTAAAAGTACATAAGTATTAGCAGCAAAATGTAGTTAAAGTATTAAAGTAAAAGCAGTGGTTTGGTCCCTCTGATATTTTATTATATATGACATCATTAGATTATTAATACTGAAGCATCAGTGTGTAAGCAGCATGTTACTGTTGTAGCTGCTGGAGGTGGAGCTAGTTTGAACTACTTTATATACAGTTAGCTAGTTTAGTCCAGTGGTTCCCAACCTAGGGGTCGGGCCCCTCCAAAGGGTCACCGGATAAATCTGAGGGGTCGTGAGATGATCAATGGGAGAGGAAAGAAGAAAAAACAAAGTTCTGATACACGAATCTGTTTTCAGTTTTTGGACTTTTTCTCTAATCTTTGATTTTTGCTGAAATATTGGATCATTTGAACATTTATTGAAATGAAACCATGTGAGGTTTAGAGGGAAAAATCACTATTTGGTGGAGCTGTTAACAACTCATAGACATCTGAAATGTGACCCGACTACACACTGCTTTTTGTAAGACGTCAAAAGCCAAAAAGGTTGGAAACCACTGGTTTCATCTTTAACAATGTGTTGTATTTAAAAGCTTGTTATGTTATCCATTGTGTCAAATCTCCATCTGAAAAGTAACTAAAGCTGTCAAATAAATGTGGAGTGGAGTAGAAAGTACAATATTTCCCTCTGAAATGTAGTGGAGTGGAAGTATAAAGTAGCATCAAATGGAAATACTTGCAAGTAAAGTACAAGTATCTCAAAATTGTACTTAAGTACAGTACTTGAGTAAATGGACTTAGTTACTGTCCACCACTGCATACTTATAATGCGTGATATAATGCTATGATCCTTGTATTGTTATAAAGCATTATTAATATGTATGAGTGCTTATAACTATAATTATACAGTGCTATAAGCAGATTATAAGTATGTCTATAATGCATTATAGACATGGGCGTCATAGAAAGTGTTACCGTTATTTTCACTCGCCAATAACATCTAGAACCGGTTTCAACATTATCTTACATTGCTGTTTTTTTCAATTCCTACTCAACTGACAAGTCTCACTCATAGAGTCCCCTTTATGACTGGGCCATGGAGCACACTCCATCTCTTTTCATGCGGTGCAGCGGCACATTGTCGGCTGCTCTGCATTCAGCGGGTCTATTATTCCCGCAGACCCACGCTTGGGATGCAAGGCTGCTCTACCTTCGTTTCAATATTCTCTCTCCTTTCAGTACCGCTGTAACGCGGCACATAAGAGCCGTGTTTAAGTGTGTGTTTGGGTGTGTGTTTCTGGCGTGTGTATGTATAGGCAGTATTCCCGATGCATAGATCTGAAATATGTACTCAATTACATTCATTCATTTTGTAATTTCTATTTTGTAGGCGTCACAGAAAAAAGAAAGAAATAAATACTTCCTCTGAAAGATAAGAGCATTCAACAAATTCAACTTGTGGAGCTACTTGAACAGCTGTGATAAAAGGTGAATGACACTATCCAATAATAAAAAAGCGAGTGACACCCACAGGACTATATGATGAGACCTCTGATTGGACCAGTGGAATATGTACAGGTATAGTTATACAGAATGTTCCCCAGATAGGAGAGCAGATGGTTCAAGATGTCCCATTGAAGGGATATGCTCTATTCTCCCAATGCCAGGAAAACATCATGCCCTCATATCACATAGGATGCTCAAGTCTGCTAAAGAGGCAGCAGGTTGGCCTGGTGGTAGAAGTGAGTGAAGTTTTCATTTTCAACAATACTTTTTTTGAGTCGAGGCAAAGCCCTGTTAAATGGGTCTGTCCATTACAAGTCTTCACATTATTCATGTAATCCACAACATGTAATCTGTGTTTCAGAGTTTGTGCTCATTTCACACAGTTTTGTGAGACTGTGTTGCCACCCAAGGGCCCTTGGGCAAGGCATGAACCCCAAAGCGTTTCAGGTGTTCTGCCCTCCTAGTCCTTCTCTCTTCTCACACCCCTTTTCCACCAACATGGAACGGGTTCTGTTCCGGTTCGTGCACCTAATTTTGAACCGTTCGGAGCATTTCAACCAAAAATAAATTGGTTCGGAACCCGAAAAGTTGGTTTCCCAGCTGGAACCAAAAAAATAGCAGGTGCGAACCGTGACGACATCAGTGGGCGTGTCATATTCTACAGGTATAATAACAGAACAAAAGCTCGCAGGTAATCAATGCGATCCGCCACCTTGCTACTACTGTTTACTTCCAGTGTGCATCGTGCCACGCCCTCCTGATGACGCATCCTTGATCACAATGGTTCCGCTCAAAACTGGTGGAAACGCGGGCTTGGTTCGCTAGATAGCACCAAGGTTCCAAGAATCCTGAACGGAACCGGTTCAAGAACCAGAGCTAATTCGGTGGAAAAGGGGTGTAAGTCCTCTCTCCTTAGGAACCACAGGGGGGACACGATGGAGCCTGAAGACCTCGAGCCAAGACGATGCCCCTGATACCCTGAGTCTCCTCTCCTTGGGTTCCTCCAACAATTCTCCTCTCTCCTTCTCAACCTCTGCCTCACATAACATTGCACTAAACTGTTAAACTGCATTGCATTGTGGCGTGGTCTTTGTTAGTTAAAGTCATCTTATTGACAATTGACAATTCCTGCACTCATACCTTTTTCGGATTTTTTTAACCAGGGAGGAGACAATTAGTACGATTCTGATTGTTCGCGGATGTTGTTCAAAGAATCATTTTCATCATTTTGAATAAAAGAATGTATCTTAAATCTTAACTAATTTGTGTATGTAAAAATGATATGTATGTAATATATGCCTGTGCATGCACATGATTGCGTGCAAAGCTGCCTGTCTTTGTGCGAATGTGTGGGTGTGCATGGACGGCTTGGATTCTATCTGGCTTTGTGATCCGGGGCCAGATAGCCCCCTCCTCCCCAAGGCATCTAACCCCTCTGCTCAATCCCCCCCCCCCGCCCCGCTCTCTGTTCCACTTCCACTTGGCAGCCATTTACACATACGCAATCTTCCTCATCATTAGGCCGGCCACCTTCTGTGAGAATACCAGGGGCGGCGTGACCCGAGCCCGCCCCATCGTTCCCACTGTGACGACCCAGTCCGATGGCCATTGTTTTACCTGGTTGCGCTACCCAACATGATATTGGCACAGTAGAAAAATCACATTAAAACAGCTTTGTAAACCGTTTGGAACTGATTATTTAGGTTCTGATTTCACAAAATGAGCAAGGTGGCAGCTATGGACGACTATGGACAACTTTCACTTTGGCTTACTTTATTTATTCAATGTCAAAATATCCATGGCGAAATCGGGGGTTGGACTTCGGATCAGTCTCCATTCGTCTCTTTGTTTGTTTGTTCATTCATCCGTCCGTTCATTTGTCACATGCGATATCTCAGACGCCGCTGATTGGATTTTTTATGAAACTTGTCAAACAAAACAAGGTCAAAACAAGCTGACATATTTGTTAATGATTGGACCAGAAGGCGGGCTACATCATTCACAGGGGAGGACATGTTTACTTTTGCCTTGTTTTCAATCACGCTGTTGTATCAATACAGCCGATGTTAGATTAGGAAGTGGGAGTGACAAGAATAAGTTAAGTTGAGGAAGTGGTGTTCCGCAAGACTGTTTGATTTTGTCTCCATCTTTGTTGCTCAGCGCTCAGCGCTGTGGCGTCTCTGCACTGCACTTCCCAGAGATCACCTGTCAATCAAACAGTGTGGGCGGAGCTTGGATTTCCTGTCGCTGCAGTTTGAGTTTCTCTTTTCTTTGTTCAGCCATGGTGGCTATCGCTGCTCATGCTAACTACCCAGTTCTTCTTCTTCTGTTTTTGGCTGGACCGCAACAGCGGGGCCAGCCCTACAAACGCAAATGTCTGTCACTGACTGACTGACTGACTGACTGACTGAGTGACTGAGTGACTGAGTGATCAAGTTACACCATTGGTCGGCTGTGGCACGTGGCACATCATAGCGTCACAGAGCCAGAAATTTAAGTTTCGTTTTCTCCGCCGTCTAGTTTCTCCGCTGAGATCAGGAGCCCGTTTCTCCCACACAGTAAGCAGGCTGACCAATATCATGCATGTAAGCTGAAGCTAAAGTGGAATCTATACAATTATATCATATCACCGTTTATGTCGATGCATATGCGCGAGCTCAGTCCACCTGAAATCCTCTGTTCTGTCGGGGGAGAGAGACACAAACAAGCATGGAGTTGTTCTAAACTGTTCTAAACTGTTGTTCTAAACACCGGGTGTTTAGAACAACAGTTAAATCATATTGTGTTAGATCAATCTGATAGAGAGTAGGAAAACGGACATTTATTGATATGAAAACATCACAAATTATAGCTTTAGCAGCGAGCCAGTGAACGAGCGAGCGAGCAAAGGCAAGGCAATTTTATTTATATAGCACCATTCAGACACATGGAAATTCAGAAATACATTGAAAATAGGACGTTAAGATGACATTAAGATTGCATTTAAAGGACATTAAAAGCAAGAAGACAAAAAGACATTAAAATTGCATTTAAAAAACAATAAAAACAAAAACAAGCAAATAAATAGGTAAAGATTAAAAAGAAGTTACGTATTCAATTTATTGGAAAGCCGCAGTAAACAATAATGTTTTAAGCCCTGATTTAAATGAGCTGACAGTTTTAGCAGAGCTCAGGTATTCAGGAAGCTTGTTCCACAGGTGGGGAGCATGGAAACTAAAAGCTGCTTCACCTCGCTTGGTTTTGAAAAAAGTGTAGCGTAAAATGTGGCTTAAAAACCGGATAAAAAAAAACGTCAATTCATGACCGAGCTTCTGACAAGCACGCGCAACGCCAACGCACGCGGCGTGTAAACTACACAGCGAACTAGAAAGCGAACGGAGTGAACGTCCGGCCGTCTCGGGCCGTGGCGACCTGCAGAGGAGAGACACACACGGGACGGCCTGTGCCGGATCCCTCCGCGGGGCCGGCCAGTCCGCCAGGCTCACATCCCCGTCCAGACCGCTCAGATACGCTCCCTGAGAATCTGGGCCGCTTTCCAAACGTTCCCTACATGTTCCCTCCAAGTTAGCCATCCAATCCCCCCCCCCCCCCCGAGCCCTTTCACACTCTCTCTCTCTCTCTCTCTCTCTATCTCTTTCTCTTTCGCTCCTTCCCAGAGTCTTCTAAAAACGCTCCCGATCCTGAAAACTCGCTCGCTGTTCCTTTTTTCATCATATTCCAGCATCATCTCCCTCGGCGTTTCATTTGTCGCCGAGTTGTTTTGGAGCCTGCGTGGGATACAGCGTTTCTCTCAATGCGATACTAGTATATAGCATGAAGCTCACACTGCGTTTTCTTGGTTTTGCCCTTTTTTTCCTGGAGGCGGTGCGCATTTATCTCGACGCCGCACCGTCGCCCGGGTATAGCCGGAGCGAAAAAAACCCGTACCGCCGCACCCCTCTCAGGCCAACTAATTATGGACTTTGATTATTCCCGTTTTGTTTTACTGAGTGCGGTGCCGTGGCCAACAGGCGGGCCGGCAGAAAGGCCAGCACCATTGATTGTCTCAGTTTCGGGCCTAATTGAGCCAAATGGGAACGGCTGTTGCCAGAGTTCACTCTCCTCCAGTGTTTACATGCCGATCCACCAGAGAGACACTCATTACCGCCTCACTGAAAACTCCTCTAGACACGCTTACGCACACACACACACACACACACACACACACACACGACGCGCTCACATTTCATAGTCGTATTAATAAAGGGTTGAAGTTCTCAGTGGTCTGCGCGTACAGCTGGGTCTGCAGATGCTACTGGGAGTTAATGCCGTTTTTCTAATGGTGCTCGGGTCTACATCACAGAGCCATTATTTCCATCTCTGTTTCTGTCTCCACATCACAGTCGGAATATTTTCTCATGTGTCCGACCCACACTCGGTTCTAATTGCGTACAAGTGAGCATGGTGTAATATCTGTGGTCTGATTGAGTCATTAAAATGCATGCGTGTGATGTTGCTTCCGCAGACATGTTAATTGTGGTCAAGCTATCTGACATAACAGACAAAGAGCTTTGCTGTACCGCTGGGCACCGTGTTTATTAGCCCGTTGTCCCTTTGTTAAGAATGCAAACACTGTCCTTGACTTTATAATTAAAGGGAAAGCGATGATGCTTGTGCAAATGTGCACTTTGGTTGGTTTTTGAAATGGGTGTTCTGAGTCATTCAGTCATTACTGTCATTTCTGAAACGTTAGACTGCGGTTGACCGGGCAAACCAGGTGATGTGATGTCACGGGGTCAGACCGGTCATCCTCTGATTCTTTTTGATCTCCTTTGCCTTCCCTGTCTGTCACGTAGAGCAGTGTTTCCCAACCCAGTCCTCAAGGACCCCTTTTCCTGCAAGTATTGGTTCCAGCTCTACTCTTGCGCACCTGATCCAGTTAAGGTCTTAATGCTGATTGGTAGAGACAGATCTACCTGAACAGAGCAGCATGAAAGTGTGTAGGCCCCATTGGGATCAGGTGTGCAAGAGTAAAGATGGAATAAAAACTTGCAGGACAGGGGGTCCTTGAGGACTGGGTTGGGAACTACTGATGTAGAGTGTGTTTATGCCGGTATGTGAGTGCTTTTCTATGTGGTGTGTATCTAGATCGTCTCCGCCCACCTATCAAGAGGCCACGCCTCACTCTCGGTTACCAGCTGTTCTTGATTAGTCATTACAGCTCAGGTGTATATATACCTGACTTCGAGCTTAGTTCCCTGCTGGATTGTCTAGTGTGATTTGTTGACTAGCTGTCTCGCTAAATTTGACTGTTTTTCTCAGTTTGGTTTTTCTGATATCTGCCTGCCTTGATTTTTTTTTTGATTGATGTTTTGTGTCGTCTCGTTGGATCGGATGTCTGTACCATTTCTCTCGACTCCAAGTAAATCCATCTACACAAACTTCTGCCTCCAAGTGTCTGCATTTGGGTCTCTTGTCTGGTCAGCCCTGTTATATGTAACAGGTTTTCCATGCCATGTTCTTCCTCCACGAAACAACCTCTAAGAAAAGCTTTCTGTCCTGCCTCTTCAGATACTGGATTACAGCACAACGGAGCAACCTGTCAGAACTTTTTTTTTTTTTTTTTTTTTTTTTTAGCTTATTGTTTGAAGTGTTATAAGCGCACGATGCCACCTTCAATTTGGGCTGCTCTCCACTCCTGTTACCCCTTCGAAAGATAAAACAGTGCATTTTGACATTTGGCACAAGGGGAGTGGCAGCGGGGCAGCTTCTAAGCAGAGGCTTTGAACTGGCCTGGTAACTCGTGTCTGCGGGCATCAGGTGTATGTTAAGTGTGCGATGATGGCAAAATTTCAAAAGGAGATTTGAGGCATTAGACGGAGCAGAAAGCTGTGTTTTTCTGCAAAATATAAAACCAGTATGTAGAGTATTTTAAGGACTCTGAACTTGATTGGTGGTTTTCACTATAGAATGGCCAAGTACAAAGTGGTACTGTGCAGTTAGCCTTTTTGATATACTGGAAGCCTATGGCAGTAGTCAAACAGGATGAAAATATGGAAAGTAACATGTCTACCAATGGTCTAACCCAGTGATTCTCAACCATTTTCATATCTGTGACTGTTGTGTATGGCTGCACTGATCGGTGGTGTGTCTGTGTGGTGCCGGGGTGGGGGAGGGGGGTGGTCAGCTGGGAGATTTCTCTGTTTAGGGTGGATGGATGGCACTATTTTATTTTTATTTTTATTTTTATGATGGCGGAATGTGTTTCTCTTGTTTCTGTTGAAAACCAATAAAATTCTGTTAAAAAAAAACAAACCCAAAAAACCTTTTCATATCAACCCTCATTTAGTACACATTGGGGCCACGGACCCCCATTTGATGAGATTTTGTCTCTCGAACCCAAATCTGAGAATATTTTTATTTTTAGATATGGTTTCCATGACTATCTGTATTGTAGGTTGAGAGATAACAGAGAAACTATGATCAAAACAGTCTTTCTTCTACATTCTCTAATTGTGTTAACTTCTAGTGAATTAAATAATGGTGCAGTTTAACAGTTGATCAATTTGCTGGGGACCCAGCTGGAACCCCCTCAAGGACCCCTGGTGGTCCCCGGACCTCACGTTGAGAAACCACCGGTCTAACCCATCGACTTTCATGTTGTCCTTTAACACCAAGCGCTGCACTTGGCACGGTTCTCCCGGCAGCGTCCTCCATCAACTTCCACCGATTATTGTTTCTGAACGGAGCTCGCGCCGCAACGAGCTCCCAAAACTACATTTCCCCTCGCTGCATCCCGCTCCGCTAAGGCGCTGCCGGCTGCGCGGCGACACAACCTTCAGAGAGAGAGAGAGAGAGAGAGAGAGAGAGAGAGAGAAATATAAATCCTCTATGATAAATCCGTGCCATCAGCAAAGCGCGGCGGCGACAACGACGACGACGTCAAGCCGTAATTCATCCCTCCTGCCGGGCTCCTTCATTGAGGCTGGATTATCAGGGAGAGTAAGTGATGCGGGGGTGTGGGGGGTGGGGGGGGATACAATACCTCCACCGCTTACACATGGATGATATGATTAAGGTGCTCTAAGCTAAGGCTTTGACACTGACACGCGATCCAGGTGGCGAGCGTGTGTGTTTACGCCATCCGTATCTATCGGATGCCATAGATGCTATGCTATCTGATTGGATCGCCTGAAATACTTGGGGAGGGGGGGGGGGGGCTCGGCGATACGAGGGTCGACACATCGAGATAGCTCACTCGGCATCTGCTCCGGAGGCCTTTTCTCTTAACGGACTCGTCGAATCTTCGTCATGTGGGACCTCCCCCTTTTTTTTTTCTGAGAGTGAATTTTCTCATTAATAGAGTTGGGCAGGGCAACTTTTGAATAGACCATTATCAGTGTGTACATTGACTCTGATAGCCCCGAATGACATGTACAATTATCATACATGTGTCTAAAAATACCTCTTGAATGGCGGCTATTAATGTTAAACCACGTGCGATTTAACCTGATCGGCTCAATAGGTGATGGGACTTTAATGCTAGAAAAACTGTGTCCACCTGAAAGGCCCGGGCCAATATTGATTATGGCAGCATTAAACATTTAAGTAATCGCCGCACTTAGTTAAATGATTGTGTAATGAATAAGAGATGAGATGGAAGGCGGACAGGGTAATAAATGGTCTGGGGGAATAATATCTGGCCATGCGATATTCAGCCGTGCCTCTCCATCCACAAGGACGCTCACTCCCTCTGAACTCTCTCACTTCACTCTCCCATGAATCAAGGCTTTTTGCCTATAGGGATACTGCGCATACACAATGTTGAGGAATCGTTCGGGGTTTAATCAATTCACATTACTCTTGTGGAATGTTCAATGCGAGTTGCACCAGTTACACCCCCCCCCCCCAGGAATTAGACTGCTATTGGGCTGTTTGGTTAAGTATTCCAGAGAACATTGATTTTCTTCACTAAAATAGCTTCCATTCTTTTCTATTCTATCTATTCTATGCTATTCTATTAATAGTGCGACTGTGATGAAATGGGATTTAGATGTCAGTTGTCTGAGAGATGGTAAGGTCAATAAGACCTGTCCGCACACACATGCATTTCACACTCACACACACACACACACACACACAGCAACACTGTTCTGTGTGCGTGGGAAGGACACCTCCTTCAATCACTTGATGTAAATAGGCCGAGGCCCGCTGTAATTTACAACACGGGCCTGTCGTGTCTGATGAATTCAGCCCTGTCTCTGTGTTTATCATGTCAAGATGACTTCACTCCTGTCCCTCTTTAGCCCTGCTGTCTTTCCTTCATCTGTGCGCGTTTTTGCTCGAAGCCCCTCTTTTCCATCGGTGAAGGGGCTGGGGGGGGGGGGGGGGGGGGTGGGGGGGGGCTTGAGCGAGACAGCCTGGTAATTAGTTCTCTCAAGAACGCTCGCGCTAAATATTCCTGCCTAATGACAAGGCCGAGCGGGCGCGCGATGCCTCGCGGCCGAGGGGTTCAGTCTGATTTTACATGCTGTGATCAGATTCCAGACTCGCACTGAAACTACGGCGAGATGCGGGAAAATAAATAAATAAGTAAACGTATGAATAAATAAAGGAACGTAGATGTTAGGGCACACTTTGAAATGTACATCAAAAGCGGCGATTTGTCAGCCATCAATAGTGTTTCCAGGGGGAAGCCTGTCTCTCTCTCTTTCCCTCTCTCTGTTTCTCTCTCTCTCTCTTTCTCTCATTTAGTTTGTGACGATTGCCTCCTGCAGCCCCGGGGAGCGATAGCAAGCACCAACTCTATTACTTCCTACAGCACTTTACTCCTACCAATATGAAGCACTCGATAACAACGGGACCTACCCTGTGTTAGCTCCTATAGTCTATTAGCCAGACACCAATTCTATCCAGCAGCATGCGTCAATACAAGGGAGCCCCTGAGTCACATTAACCCGCAATGAAGCGACTCAGAGGAGAAAACGCACGAGTCGGTCGCATTCAAAACAGGCGTAATGAAACATTTCTTCGGAGGGGAAAGAAAAAAGGAACACGAGACGAACTCGCAGACACACAAAGCGGGGGGGGGTTGGAGGATGAGACACAGACACACACACACACACACACCGCCGCGTGGTCCCGGTGTAGTAACGGCCGGGCGCTGAGCGTCCAGATGCTAACCTCGGTTCCTTCCCCCCGGTGCAGAGTGATACAGGGGCGTTCCAGCTCTCGGGGGCTCAGGTGTTAATTTATGCTGCTGCACCACCTCCCCCCCCCCCCCCCCCACCCCCCCCCGACTACCCAGGCTGACCCCGGCCCAGCGTGGCCCTGTCCGAGCGGGACGGCTTTCATTCATTCCTCAAAATGAGCCGCGGAGAAACAAGTAAACGCGTTGGAATAAAGCAGTTTTGACGTATTGTTATACGCATGTATTATCAGGGAAAATACTCGGCAATACTTGCATCATGTACAAAACAAAGAAATGAATAGAAAACACACACGCTATGTCAGTGAGACAAAGATGTGATGTGTATTGGATCAAAACGTTGGCCATAAAAGGCACATGAATATAGATGCAATCATGGGAGCTTATTCTCTTCTGCTGAAAACTCTCTTCTTTTTTTTTTTTTTTTGAGCACATTTAATTGATTTGTATTCAGTTGCAGCTGAATGCTGTTGCTGTATTGTCTTTGAGGGATGAATAAGCGTGTATGAGAGAGAGGAAGAGAGGGAGGAGGAGAGAGGGGGGGGGGGGGGGTGTTGGGGGCGGTCAGGCCGGGATAAAGTAACAGCAGCTGATGTGGCTAGTTAGGCAATATGTTTGTGGTTGAGGGAGTTTCTGGGGCAAAGCCTCCTGAGTCGTTGACCGGACAGTCGCTCGGCATCTGAGATCTGGGACTTCAGTTCATTATTAATGATCCGCGGTGTCAGAGTCCGCTCTGTGTCTCCGTGCTGAGGCGCCACCTGAGACGCCACCGCAGACGCACACGCACGCAACAAACAAAGACGGGACGCTTCTGAGCACCTGCCTCTTAAAAGCTGTTTCCTTAATGCTCTCTGTCACTCCCGGCGGGGGCGGAGGGGCACTTTGCGGACGCCCCCCCCCCCACCCCCCGAAGATGCGGATAGCGACCGGCGGCGAGGAGAGCGCTGGAGCGGTCTCGCGTTCAAAAGCGATCTAGCGGCCCGGGCTGACGGACGGACGGCCTCGCGCAGAGACAGGCGGAGAAGAGCGCGCCCGACCTGCCCACAGGCATGAAAGACAAAAAAAAAAAAAAAAAAAAAAAAAAGGAACTCAAAGGAAACGAAGGTGGGGAAGACGGGGGCAGAGGAGGCGCGATGGAGACTTTATAATTCATGTCTTGAGAGGATGAGTCAAGGTCCATCAGAGGACGAGCCGCTTTGTTGTCCATCTCAATGGTCAGGGAGGGAACAGAGGGTTCAAAGGCAGCCAGCCGGCACCTCTCTAACAAACCTGCTGGGACCGAGCCGCTAAACTCATCACATTATCCCTATGTAGCACTTTTCAACTTGGCGCCAAAATTACCATGCTAGCCAGTCTGTCTGTCACAGCGGCATCGGGCCGGAATGGGAAATATATTTATAAATTCCAAATTCAATAACGCATCAACACTAAGCATATCCCCCCTCCTGAAAATCGGTCTACTTTTGTTTTTTTTCTTCTCTTCGGTTCAACTGAAGCAAGCCATTTTCTGAACCTGGGGTAAGCGCATGCATTAATGCGGGACCACATTAGCCTGCGAGTTGGCACTATCAATACGGAGGGGTGGGGGGGATCAGGAAGTGAAAGTCGGCCTGGGAAAACCTAATACCCAAAGCCGTTTTTTTTTTTTTTTTTTTTTTTTGTGAAATATTTATACAGGTAAACCCACTGTATCTGTGCAGCTCCATTTACAGGAGATATCTCGGCGTCAGACCAAAGCCGAATCGATAAAACACAATTATAGCAGGACAACCCATGGCGGGATCTTGAGCGATAGGAAGGCGGTGGATTAAAGCGTCCGGGGGGCTAAATGCACAGAACAGCCGCGGGGGCAGAAATGTGGCCGGACTGTCACCGCGCGGCCTCGCTGCAGTATTAGCGGCTTATAGCCTCCATCACAATGCCTTATTATTTACCGTGGCGTGGCTTTTCTTTTCATTCATCTATTGATTATTGACACCCCCTGAGCTCGGGCCATAGTTAATGTGCTAATGTGCCGCATTACTGTAGCCGGAATGGCTTACTCATCGCTGGAGTGCTCCTTCTAAAAAAAAAAAAAAACGTCTCGAGAAAGAGAAAAAAAAAAAAAAAAGCCCCAAAGACGAGGCGATAACCTTGAAAAAGCACGGCCGACATTCCCCCCCCCCCCCTCCAACAAATCAAATGACCAACAAGTCAACACCACTTGTTTTGAAGAGGAGCCTCTGGAGGAGCATATAGCCAAGGTCACGGGGGCCGAGGGGGTTCAGATGTAATAGATTCGAATTGTATTACAGATGACTGATCTGCTGCAAATCAAAATCACGGGCGTTTCTGCCGCATGCCAACAATGATTCTCCTGTATGCAAGTAATCAGCCATTTGGGCGCAACCTTGAGGAAATGTCGACTCGACTCGACTTGGTGTGTTTACAGGTGGATGTGTGGGTAGCAGAGCAAAAAAGCCTCTGTGGGGGAGAGGGTGGGGGGGGGGGGGTTGGGGTGGCGGGCCGGTCCGGCGGCTGAGGGGGGGGGGGGGGGTCCGTCGGTGTCGCCGCGAACCCCCCGTGAACCCTCCCACCGCTCTACCGTCCTCTAATAAGATCGAGCTGAACCGCCGCCAAAAAAGCAGAGACACCGTCCCGAATAGAGAGGAAGTGTGGGGGGGGGGGTGGGGAGGAGGACAGACAGGGACATTTCAAAACGTTTGCCGTCTTACCAGCCTCCTCCGCCGCCGCCGCTCGCCGCCTGCCGCCCCGGTCAAGGAGAGCTCAGACAAAAAGAGCCCGCGTCAGGTAAATCAAGTGTGACTTTTATTTCTCGAGGTGATAGAGGCGCGTTGGGTGGCGGCGGCCGGCGGGGGGGTGGGGGGGGAGGGGGGAGGGGGGAGGGGGGGGGCCCGGCCGACTAAGACGTCCTGACACCGAAACACCGGGAAGGATACTCGGGGACGCGGGGGGTGGGGGGACGGCACTCCATCAGGGCTGGCCAGGTCCACCCCATCCCACCCTCCTCTCTCTCTCTCTCTCCCTCTCTCTCTCTGGGTGTGTGTATTTACAGTGTAGAGGTAGAGAAAGAGAGAGAGAGAGAGAGAGAGAGAGAAACTCGCGAGGCTTTAAAAAAAAACGACATTGCGTCAAAGTCGGCTCACTTGAAAATGACATGACATTTTTTTTTTTTTTTTTTTTTACATTTACAAGTTTTACACGCCGCCACACATTTTAGTCTGGAGTGCCGCTAGATATGACGAATGTTCTTATAAGCATGAACAAAAGAAAGCCTCTTTAGCCGTCCATTACAGTGCCATTAATACATTTCAAATGGTAAGCACTGTAATTTGGACTGAAGAATGTCTTTCCTGCTGTTAAACATTGCCCACATGTGTTGTAATACAGCTCCTCGGCACCCACATCCCCCCCCCAGTCCTTTACAAGTGGCACTCTACTCAGTCTATTCCATCCTATCAAAACGGAACGGTTTTAAAGGAGGAAACGAGACGTGAAAAACTTCACACTCACAGTGTTTTTACACAGTGATGGAAGGGTGATGATTTCGTTTTCTCTCTCTCTCTCTCTCTCTCTCTCTCTCTCTCTCTTTGAAAACCTCCAGAAACCCGGCCTCAAATGCCAACCATAAGTCATCCATTATTTTGCGTAGTGCTTGAATATTCTGAGCAGCGCCGCGCTCTCCTTTCATTCCATCCCCACGTCGGGGGGGGGGGAAATGTCACGAGGCTAAACCCGGGCGCTTGTACCGGGGCCTCCTCCTCCTCCTCCTCCTCCTCCTCTTCCTCCTCCTCCGCCGCTCTCTCTCTCTCTCTCTCTCTCTCTCTCTCGGCGTCGGCTGTGTGATTGCGGAGGCCTTGCGCCGCCTCTTCACCCAAAGTCATTTGCTTTAAATGTTTTTTAAACACTGCCTGCCCGCCTCAGGTGGATGTTACTTAGCTTAGGCAATTGGCAATTTGCAGGACATCAGACCGGACCGCCGCATAATGACCGGCGAATTACACTGAGAAACTCTATTAATGTAGCATAGCTTCCTCGGCAGGTCGTGGACAGACACGGTGCATCTGGGCACTCGGGCTAATGACGCTACCAGACTCTCTTTATGGCTGTTGGCACCGCAGAGTTATCGGTTCATATCATTTCACAGCACATTGTAAAGGAATTAAAAGTGTGGTTTGTAGTGGAGGAGCAACTCATTTTTTGGGTTTCAGCTAAAAAGGCAAAACTTGTTTCCACCACTTTTATGCCATTACCTAATTATATTAATGCTGCTGCAATGTGAAAA
>NW_027282156.1:0-73937 GCF_046629955.1 Centroberyx affinis | reverse complement strand
TGTGTGTGTGTGTGTGAGAGTGTGTGTGTGTGTCTGTGTGTGTGTGTGTGTGGATTATACTGACCAGTTTTATGCGATCCTCAGACCGGAGGATCTTGATCATGACCTGCAGGTGTTGAGGTAAGTCACCTGAAAGTGAAACATGCATTAAGTACTGAATACTGAATGAATTTCCACGTTACATTTAAAACACTTGAATAAGTGTACTGCAATTTAGCACAAAGCTTAGCTAACTTGAGGTTATCAACAAAGTCTGTTCTGCAAGGTATGTAATAATTCCCAAATGCCCATGCTACATGTCATGATTGGTTATCTGATATTATTAAGACTCCATGTGCTACACAGTTCTGAAGATGCAGAGACACAACCATGGTCTTCTGTGGATTGAGATAGCCATGTAATGCATTGAGCTATTGCACTTTATGCACTTGAGATATTAAGCTCAGAAGTGCTAAAATGCGGTTATGGATAACTGAAAATAAACTATAACTTTTGTCTCCATCTTGGGATTTCATTCCATGTCATTCCAGATAACAGACATTTAGGACCAATTTTACACCATAATCTAGCCATGCGAGAAGAAGTTGCTGGTCCATTGTGTAATGTAATATAACGCAAAGCAGCTGCATCAAGCCAGCTGTAGATAGCTATAATAATACCAGAAGTGAGGCAATTCTGCTGTCACTTAAAAATACAAATTCAGTAATGTTAGAAATGCGGTGAACAGGACAACAGTTGTATTTTCATTCATCCCAAACTGCCCCTAAAATATTTTCTTTATTTTCACTCTTGCACTTTGTATCACGTTGTAACGCAGTAGTGAACACAGCCAACAAAGGTTGAAGGGTTCAGAAAATACTGAAATGTAGTTGCAGTTTATGAAAAGGAACTTATGTTATGTAGCCTATATTGTTCTTATTTTTCAGCATTATTATTTTATTTTATTTAATTGAGGATTGTTATGCAATTGTTAGAACATCATTTGAGCAAATTAAATGAGAAATGCAATGCAATTCCTGTAATTGTAATACTAAGCAGCATGAATGACTGTTGAGTAGTACTTGTATCTGTACTGTCATTCAGAATATGGACAGGATAAAGTTTAGGCTATGTCGCCCACTCTTTCAGTCATGTGAGCATATTTACTGTATGTCTGTATCTATAGTCTAGTCTAGACTCGTCAGTTACATAAACAGTAACACAAAAAAAACAAAGTGAAGGCAACATCAGCTGTAGACTGGTCAGTCCTGCTTAGTGAGCTTATGTAACATCTTGATGGGAAAATCAAACTACAGTTCTAGAAAGCTCCTTTTTATTTGACCTGAGCTCTTCTTTTAAATTGCACTTAAGAACATACAGTATATGTGGGGCAAAACACCTCAGCAGGCAGCCTCAGGGTCACTTTTCAGGGTCAAAAAGGAATTTTCAAATAACTGTGTTGTGTTCAACGGGGACGGGGACTCCAGTTTGCTACTCGCACTCACACTGAAGTCACATACGAACAGGACTTGGTCTTCTTCTTAAATGATTTCACTCTCAACTTTGACTCTAGATTTGTGACTCATGAACAATCAGCGTCTGTAAAAGAATGGCATTGATGCATTGTATAAAAAGATTGAAGTGTTTATTTTTAGATTGTGTATTGTAGGCAGTGTTTACATGTGTCGTCACTGACTGAGAGCAGATGAGTAAGAGTTAGGACCAGAGAAGGAGAAGGTAGGAAGCTTGAAAGGAAAGAGTGAAGTAAAACCAAAAACCAAACCTATAAGCTCCTCTCTCTCTGACATATTCATGAGATGTTCATGTTTCAAGGCCAATTACAGTTTTTTAACTTTAAAAAGCTGAGCTTTCATTGTGTTTTTCTCCTATTGTGGTGTATTAAGTGATTATGTACATATGCGATTCCTATCTTAATTTAGGTTACATTATCATTTTATTTAACCAGTGCCTGATATTTGAATAGCTAATGAGACTTAATGTAATGAGCTGGCTGTAAATTTTCTTAGAAATAATTATGTTTTGGATTAAGCAGACCGTCTGAGACTTAACTCAGACTCGTGACCAAAGACTTGACACTTGACTTGGACTTGCATTGGATGAAGTCACTTGTTGCTAATGCAACATGGCAACATGGTGTTGAACTCTGGGTCAGTTAAAAGACACCCAGCTAGGTGACCTTTCCTAACCTTTCCTAACATGCGGGTTAGCCTAAACACAGACAACTCCACAGAGGAAAAGCCACCTCAGCATATGACTTTGCTTTTGTGTAGAGCCCTTTGCAGTGAACATAAGCAAAACAACACTAAAGCTTACTCCATATTGCTTGTGTGTGTGTGTGTGTCTACCTGCATGTTTGTGGTGGGTCGGGGTCTTTGGTCCCTGTGTGCTGCTGCCCTGCTGCAGGAACAGGGCGGCTCCTTTGACCATGAAGAAGCTCTCGCTAAGGCTGAAAAGGGAAAAAGAGGAAAATAAATTTGGTGCCACTTAATTTTCACTTGTCCCACAGATGAACTTATGTGTCCATATGGGAAAACAACTGCCATCATTTTTTGTTTATTTTCACTGCTCATGGTAAGCACCTTGCCAATGTATTAATTATTGATGCTGATGACCAGAACTGTAATTGAATGTACACTGCATATTATTAAACCAACTAGTAAGACCTAAAAAGACTACATAGACCAGAAAAACAGACTAAAAGCCAGGTGCAGAAACACAGGCAAACACATGAACAGGAGGATAGAGAGCTGGATGCAGCTGCACAACTCAAAACTTTTCAACCAACCACACATCTTACAGTGTGATAGTGGTGATATACTGCTTACTGAAGCACAAACACTGATACACACAGTCACACTGAGAGAACACACGCCTAAATTCTGATCAGAGTTCTTGTTTCTTTGACCCATGCAGTTGTGGTAAGTGAAAGGACCATACTGTAAGGAAGCACTGCTAGCACTACTTTGCCTTCACCATATTCAACTTAAGCAGCTTTTTTTTGTAGTGTAATGTTCTCTATCACCAAAACTTTTACACCAGATGTACTGCAGTTTGCAGGTTGATATTGGAGAGACGTCACAATTATTACTCCTTTCTGCATCAACTTTGTATTTCTGTTTTCTCTTGTGCGCTCTCCATTTACTGTTCTACTTGAATAACTGTTACCACAAAGCATCTATTGACTAACTTCCACAATGTAGCATTATGCAATAGAGTTTGATTGATATGGGCTTTTGAAGTGCTGAAAGTGCCAATATTCAATATCTTTGTTTGTGACTATTTCCATGCCAAAGAATTACAAGAATTCAGCGTTTCCTCTGAAACAGCATTTGGACCAGTGGTGTCCATCATGTTCCATGGAGGGATGAGAGGCTGCAGGTTTTCCTCCCAACCAAAGATTACAGCAGGCGATTTCACTGATTAGCACTTTCAACCAGAGAGGAGGGAACTCTCAGTGAAATCACCTGCTTTAATGACTGGTTGGAAGGAAAACCCGCACACTGTTGGATACTGCCTGCTGCATACCTCCATGGCCCATGATTGGACACCAATGATAGAGGCCATTATGGGACACTACAAGTCTCCACTGAAACACTGAAATAAATAAACACTGAAATGAATAAATAAAATCTGAAAACAAAATGTCATTGTAGGTATTACAGGTTTCATGTAGCCGTATTGGTAAACTAATATATCAGTCTAAGCCTGTCATGTAATCACAGGTGTGATATACAAGGCAGACACATTAGTATGATTAGCAGTAGAATGAGCCACTGGGTTGCCCCCAAGTAGAATATTTTGTCCAATAATTGCAATGAATGATCTTAAGACATGGGGAGGCGCAGGGCTGGAAGCAGGTATGGTTCCACCCTTAATTGTTCCTCATTGTTTCAGCGAGCGGGAGAGGGCATCAGTGACTGAATGTCAGCAGACTCCTGGTTCAGCAACTTTTACAGCGCTGTGCTTCATGTCATACTTCTCCTCAGATGATGAACAGACTCAACTTGATTAGGTCCGCTGACCTTTGGTGGACCACACTTTCGCTTTATGGCCCGTCTGTCTGCCCAGCACTCTACTCTCATCCCTGCTTTCTCTCCTCTGTAGCCTCCCTCCCTCTCCAACCTGTGCTGAATGCCCTGACTCCTGGGTCACAGCTAGCTTCTCCGTGAAGACAGCAGTGAGCAGGAGGAGCGCTGCGGTGTCAGCGCAGACGGAACAGAGCGCGGCTTTGTTTAGGCACAGTCCTGCTCCCCTCTCTACCACCACACACAAAGCCTGGTATGACTGAGTGGGACCATCACAAGGCCTTTTGTTTCAGCTCCCCTGTTATGTGATATCATTATTTCTTTTCAAATTTCTCAAGAAGACAGATGATTTGGTGATGATGATTGGGTGACTTCAACAGAACACTTAAGGAGAACAGTGAAACTGGAAAAGAACTTATTTACTTCCCCTAAACAACTTTACTACACTTATTACTACACTTATGGAAAGTCACAATTAAGAGACAAGAGGACAGTTTGTTGATTTCAGACACCAGTAACATGTTGGTGGTTAAAAAGAAAAAAGCAGCGGAATTGAAAAGAAATCGTAACTCTTAAAGTCTAAAGCATAAAATGACATTCTGCTGTCTTAGGAAAAAATATACTATTTTTCAACTGCTGACACAAAGTGTTAGAAATGTTGCTACATTGATGCAATGTTACATAAAGTTTAGACTGAAAATGTAAGGTTTTGGCACCAGCTTCATACTGTTAAATGAAACTAATCACATGTAATGATATCACCACTGATTACAGTTCAACCACCTGTTTCACACATCCTATACTGCCACTAAGTGTTGAATTGCATGAGTGTCTCCTATGGAGTCTTCAGTGCTGATGTGAGAACTTACATTCGACAGATCTCCCTCTGAGTCAGTGCAGCTTTCTCCATAAAGTGAGGCAGAATGAACATGGCTTTCTGTGAGGATTTCACCACCAGATGCATCCTGCCGGTTGCTGGAGGTTTGTCTACAGTCTCAATTCGAAAAACCTACTATCTCCGAGTTAGTCTCCTCCAAAAAGTCTTCAGCTCACAGCGTGTATGTGAGAAATCATACACAAGCAACAGCCGTATTAAACTACATTCAATCGAAGTTCGCAATACTAAACATGTCACCAGCATATTTTGGTTAAAGCAGTCTAGTCACGCATCTGGTCTTGGTCTGGTGCGTCCTTCTCTCTTCCTCCCATAGCTCTCCTCTCCATCTGGGTCTCAAGGATCCGTGTTCTCCGTGTCTGTGCTGCCCCGTCTGCTCCCTGCCCACAAGCAGCAGCTTATCTCCTCTTCACAGCGCGTGCTTGAGCAATCAGCTCTCCCTCTGCAACAGTCTGCCACAATACCATCATTCATGCATGGGTTGTGTTGGTTGGGTTGGGTGGCAGAGAAATGTTACTTGGCGTCAGTCACAAAGTAAATGGCTGTAGGGGCCTGTTTGACACGCAGAATCCTAAATTAAGGATCTCTGATGATGAATCACAGAGCCAAAGAGAAACATGCCACTCATTGAGACAGTCCAGACAAAGCATGACATGACAGTTTCAACTCTGCATGACCTGCACACCCAGTGAACACAAAGACAAATACCGACTTTGTCAAATCTTTGCAGATGCATAACTTGACGTTTCTGAAGTCAGGTTGTTTAAAGGAATGGTTTGTCGCCAAGGGAACAACACAAATTATGTTATGTGTTATGTTATGTGTTTGAATCCAGACAGTAGACATGTCATGTGTATACAGTATATATACACATGTATATATATCACTTCAATTGAGGTATCACTTTATATTGTCAACAAACATGCAAGCATGTGCATGCACGCACACACACGTACACACACGTACACACACACACACACACACACACACACACACACACACACACACACACACACACACACACACACACACACTCACACACTCACACTTCCAGTCAAAGGGTCAACTCCGTTGCTAGCTGTTGCATAACTTGGCCTGTTGTGAGTAGTTTTTCTCCCTGAGAGAGCTGTGAGAACCCAAGGGCCTTTGGAGGATAAAATGTGGATCAGGTTTCTGCCTGTCTGATACCGTACGGCCCTTAGAGAGCCAGATTCGCTGACATCACTGAATCCTCAGGACTGAGGACAAGACAAGCAACTGGTCAGCGGCCAGAACAGACTTTTCAGTAATCAATGCTGTAACTATTCCCGCCTGCTGTGTGGTTCTCAGTGGTTTACTTAATTCACTGCATACAACTCTGAAATTCTCTGACGATCAGTGCCAAAGAGGGTCAATCTGCTGACAGTGTTGAGATATTCCTCTATCTAGGAAGAATATAAGATAAGCCATCCAAGTGCTACTGTCCAACAACCCTTGCCAACCTTGTGTGTTGTCTAAAAAACCCTTGATCCCACCGGCAGTGTAATAGGACTGATTGAGCACCAGCATAGGGCCAAAAACATGACCAAATATGCCTTATCATCAGCAGCCCATAAGCTGAAAATCTAATCTAGAACTAAGAGAGCCTCAAAAATATTTCATGACATCAGCCTTGTTTTTTTTTCTGTGCAGCTCATTTCCAGCTCTCTCATACAATGCATTTTATTTTATATAGCACCTACAAAGTGCTTTACAAATAGTAAATAAAAGCCAATAAGATATAAAAATATGATAAAAGAATTAAAAACTGGGTTATACAGGAACAAACAGGAAAATACATGAGAAATGGAAAATATAAAAACAAATACTATAAAAACCTCTTTGTAAAAATGTGCGTTAGGAAAGTGATTTAAAAGATGAAAGTAATTTGGCCTGTCTGAGCTCCTCAACAGCGCACCGGACAGCAAAGACTTGGTCACCTTTTGTCTTTAGCCTAGACTCCAAAATGGCTAAGAGGCTCAATGAGCATTTCAGGCTGCACTGACACACAACAGGTTAAAAGACTTTACATGTAGTTAGAAACTCAAAGAGTCAATATGATCCAGTGATGTGCTTTTGGTGTTTGTCAACAACTTGGTAGTGGTGTTTTGCACAATCTGGAGCTGTGCCGTTGCTTGTCGAAGACAGAGGAGCAATATTTAATGTAATTAATAGGACACATAGGAGTTGTTAAGCTTTAGTAACAAAGCTTTATGTGCAATCAAGCTTTGATTATTGCCAACATTACCCTGGGAATACAAAATATCTGGATCATTGTTCATTTCAACAACCATTTAAAGAATGAAGTGTGCTGTTACGATTTTAAATCACTTATACAATATCATAATGCTTTAGAATTATGTTTCCAATTGTCCTTTTTGTGACATAACAAACTGAAGTGGAATGTGAGACTGAAAATGGCCGTGACCCTGATTCTCTTCCGGCACATTCCCTCGTTGCTTGATTCTCTGATTCACATTAACACTAGCACCAGGCTCAGAGGGTTCAGGGCAGGGAAACCCACTCCTCAGACTCCCTGTCATGCAATATATATTCTGTCCCTTTCACCAGCACAACTCATCCTTATGGTACCTGGTGGTATACACTCGGTAGCATTCTCAAATATTGATCGAAACCTTTGAAACAGAGCTAAACATATAACTTTGCTACAGTCACTTAGCTGGCCACCAGCATAGGACAAGAATTTATTTCACACATTTAACAAATTTCTGTTTGTGTTTCCTTGTAGTTTTGTTTGACAGTTTAGTCTCTAAGGATATGAAGTATTTTGTATATGTATTACGCTATTTTTCAACAGAAAATAAGATCTTACCTCTGATTATTTTTCCGGTCATCGTCACTTCCAAAATCCTGAAAAATAAAAACAAGACACAAACATTGATTCAGTTTTAAAATAAACAGAGGTACTTAAAAATTCTTCATTGATTCTTTTCACTAGACACCACTGAACAGTGGGCAGTTGGGCACCAACTTGTCTACATCTTTCCCTCCTAAATTCGGAGCTTAAATCTGCAGACACTCACGCAGCACAGGACAGCGGCATAAACACATTCTACAATAATTAGTAACTGACATGTCCCGGATCCTTGATGGAGTCTAACTGACCTCTCTCTGACTTTTTGTTATTAAGGTTTTCAATTTATATGACACAGGCATCTGCAAAGACCCAAAGGATTGTTATATTCTGTAAATGTCAATGAGAATCCTCTGCTATGAGAAACGGTCAGCTGCCAACAAGTCAAACAGGCCTTCGCCTCTAGGAACATGCAACAGACTCAGCAAGACCGATGTTTTTCAGAGACTGGGCTGGGACTTAAATGCAGGAAGATTGAAACTGGTCCTAGTTCATTTGTATCCAGTTACTAATTTTTGACCGGAAAGTTCTTTATGTATGAAGCCACTACTTATATAATGTTATTATAGTATGCACAAGTACCTGCAATATGAGTTAGTGCCTAGTAGACTACATTAATCACTGAAATTATATTGCTACTAACTAAATTATATTGCTAATAAACCATGAAAATTTGGTCCAGAGAAAGGCTAAGGATAAGCCACACAGGCTTTTGTTTGATTTAGCCTAAACAATGCCATGACTGAAAATCATTAAAATGCATTATAGCAAATATTCTCATATACGTACAGTATAATGACAGGTTACGAACTATAGCATTGTACAAATGAATGAGTGTACTCCGGCCTGATCAACAATCTGTAGTAGTCAGTTGTTTGTTTTTAAATTACTTTTGGTTTCTTAATGAGTAGGAACTCAACTGTTTATGGTGGAGGATTATCCACATACCCCAAATACTGACTAAGGGCCGGTTCACATGCAGCGCTCTAAAACGCTTGGAAAAAATAATGATGAATGATGATGAAATGATGAAACAGGATGGACAAACCCGTCTTTATTTGTAACAAGCCGCGAAATATGAAATAATGAAATATCCGCATTTATCCCATCCTGGCTCGTCCTCCTCCACGGGCAGGTCAGGAGCGGTGGGCAGCTTGCAGCGCAGCGCCCGGGGACCAACTTCTCATTTTGGCCATTGCTGGTCAGGCGACGATCTTCTTGCATGTTTTTCAGTGGGGGGTTCTTACCAATGTTATATGCCCAGGTGAGCACATGCAAATTCCACACAGAAAGGCCCTTTTTTATGAGATAACCCACCTGGTCACTAGGCCCCGAAGGCACGGGGGGAACATGCCCCCAGTGCCAACAGCGACCCAGGCGGGAATCAAACCCAGGACCTTCTTGCTGTGAGGCGACAGCGCTACCACTGCGCCACCGTGCCACCCAGGATCGATTACCATCGCAGTAAAACTGTCGTAGCGTTCCAAAAAGTTGAGATGTTTTTATCTCAGTATGCCATGGTCGTGGTCGGAAAAAAAGGCGCGTTGCAAAGCGTGCGCATCGTGACCGCATCGGCCGCGCGCCCCCATTGAAATGAACGGATTTGAACGCGCAAAAGACGCAACATGTGAACCGGCCTTAAAAAAAACGCTATGTGTGAACGCAGCCTTCGGGGGCACACACATGAAAAGCTGATAACCCGGTCGCACACGCAGCCCTGCTCCACAGGCGCACCAAGCTGTTTTGCCTGACGCGGTCTGCCGAGGCGTTTTTGATGCGGCTGTGGCGACGCTTCTCGGTGTGATCGCCCCCTTAAGCCCAATGTCCACCAGATACAACACAGAAGCGGAACGGCCGGGGCACGGGATCGGAATGGCTCCGGAACGGAAGGCAATGTACACCGCGCGCATTTGATTGAGTCGTATGCATCACCCGCAAGTCAATAAAGTGCATTTCCACGCTTGTTCAGACGCAAGCGGATCCGGCAAAAATAGACCAGACGCGGAAAAAGAACGGAGTGGCCCAAACTGCCGTGCCGGTTCCAGACGGCTTCCGTGCCGCTACCGCAACGCATCCGCACCCGGTGGACATCGCAGCGCTGATTCACATGGGCGCGAGTCTGTTCCAGCACACGCACTGCTTCCGTGCCGGAGCCGTACCGCATCTGGTGGACATTGGGCTTTAGGCTGCGTTCACACATAGCGGTTTTTATTCCCCGACCGCTAGCGCCCTTTTCTCATTAAAAGCAATGGGAAGCGGCCGCAAGGCGCACAAAAGGCGCTGCAGTCTGCGTTTTTTCGTCAGAGCGGAGCACTTTCAAAAGTTGAGAAATGTTCAACTTTTCAGAAAAGCGCCGGGTGACATGAACTGCTTTTTCCAGCCGACCAATCGCGATCACAGAGACGCTGGCTGTTTCCCAATGCTACAACAAATATGGAGAAAGTGAAAGTGCCGGTGGAGAAATTGGACATTGTAATAAGTGAATTTCCGTTATCGCAACAGCGATCTTAAAGGCAGTATGGATTATACTGGACATGAATTGGGAAAATCTGGTAAGCCTTTGCTTGTTGCACAACACTGTTTTGTCTGCTAGAAGTGCTACCCAGCTGGTTAGTGAGCTAGCTCAGCTAACGTCAGGTGACGTTGCCGTGAGCCGCTTTTTATTTCTCCTCACAAAAAGCGCTCCAGGCAGCGCTTTTTCCACATCAAAAAACGCTATGTGTGAACGCAGCCTAAGGTGTCGCCCCAGCTACAATGTCTAGAGAAAATATAAAAATGGCAGTCTTGGGAGTTGCATGTAAACATGCTGCCAGTGATGTACCATAAGAATCTACATGACAATTTTCAAACGCCACCGAAAAAAAAAAAAAAATTTACCTGTAGTCCAAATCACATTTCTGTTTTAAAATCAACATCCCAGGCTTATGCAATCGGACTGAAAGTGACAGTAAGCCATCTCTGGATCAAATAAATAAAGCCAAATAAAAGTAGCTTCTTTGCCAGCTAACAATCTTTGATTTTACCTGTTAAATTCCTCAGTTTTCTTAACTTTGCCTTTCTGGCATGTAGGAAGTCAAAGACAGAGGTTGGCACTACACGTGTAGTTTTAAGTTACTCCTCTTTCAAGCTGTGATACCAGAGAGTGCAGGCTCAGCCCTCTTGCTAAGGAGCAGGAGAGAGGTTAAACACAGTGTTAGGATGTTTACAAGGACAGGTTAGTATATCAGTGTAAAGCTGATGGTAAAGTGGCTGCTACCAGTAACTTTCCCTCAGAATACAAATGGTCACTGGCATTTAGTTTACATGCAAGACTAGCATTGATATGTTTGTATCGGTTGTAGTTTGGGTTAATTTTTGTTCTCATTCAATGCCTGTTCCTGTTCTTGTGTCAGTGTTGCATTCATATTTAGCTTTGTGAAACTAAAAAAAGTGTTGCTATATAGATAGATAGATATAGATAGTTAATGACCATAAAAAACATCAGTTCTAAACATTGGGCCTACAGGTTCGCATGTTTTCTTGGGGAAACTGGAATCACTTCTAAATAGTTTTTAATTTACATTTTCTCTAGCAAGGGTAGCAGCTTGCTTGCTGTGGTGGCCCTTCACCAGGAAACGTATTAGTATAGAGGAAACACTGAGCCAGAGCCATTTTCCTCCAGTCATCAAATCACCCCTCCTCATCAATCTGATATTTTTAGCTGGAGTCCAACAGAACCAGAGAGGTTTTCTTTTTTTAAATCAGAGTGCCAGGATGGATTTGTGAACACAGACTACTGCACTGTGCACACTACACTGTGGGTTGGGTCGGTAATAATGAATGGTCTCATCTGGGGCCGACATGCTTTATGAACACAGTATATCAATGCTATAGCAGCTGGCTATGTGTCTATATGTTTGAGAGGGGGGTGGGGGTGGTGGGGGACAGGGGGGGAGGGACAGAGCGACACACAGAGAGAACAAATTCAGGAATTGAATGGATCTTGGTGCATTTATTTTTGTTTAACACTTGAGATTCAGGTACAGTTTACACTGCCACAAGAACAGTGGGTGTTGAGGATTGTGCAAATTGGGTTAAGTGCGCCAGCGCCCTCTACTGGTAACATCTTGTCAGTGTTGTGATCTTATCGGCTATGAATGTCCCACAAGACAGAAAGTTTGATCATTGGGACACCTGCAGACACAAAACACATCCAAACATCCACACACAACTGAGCCATCTGCTCATGTGGGTCCCTGCTGACAAATCCCCCCCATTACCTGAATGATGATTTGTGATGCAGCAAGACAAACTCACACTCAACGTTAAAGGGGAATGCCACCGATTTTAAGAATTCACATATGTTGATCCTGTGCCCCAGGACATTTCAATCAGTGGTTGTGAACTTGCATGACTCTTTCCTGAAGCTAGAAACTGGATAACTGGGATGTAAAGTCCAAAATCTGGCACTTCTCTGTAGATAAATGGGACACTGACTTTGTTGACCCGTAAGATTTTTTGTGTGAGTTCTTGCACCCAAATGAAGGTTAAATTGTTTGCAATGCTAGAATATAAATTTCATTTTGGTGTGACGACTCAACTCAGCATCTTATGGCTTCACAAAGTCAGAGCCCCACTCATTGTCAGTGGAGCAGCCCCAGATTTTACACCCGATGACATCACTGTAATTCAAAGGATCGCTCTCTGATTTCTAGCTTTGGGAAAGAGCGGTGCAAGTTCACAAACACTGACTGGACTGTCCCGGGGCACAGGAATAACATAATGTGAATTCTTTAAAATGGGTGGCATTCCCCTTTAACATCTCTTCCCCTACACTGAGGCTGCATTACTGCAAAGACTAGCCTACGTGAAGGGAGTACAGCCCGGGTGCAACACAGCGATGTTTGCAGCAGCAAAATGAGCACTTTGTCCTGGCAGCTAATCCCCCACACGTAGGATTTTTGTTTACAAATTCACAGGCATAGCAAACCGCAAACATTTCCCCCGCTGGCAACGTTTCAGCCAACCGTTAACGTTAATAATGTCACAGTCGCTGGCTTCACCATACACAGCGTTGATGGAAGTACACCGACAGCTGTCAACCCTCCCCGCAGGAGCCTAAATCGCCACCCGGCCTATTCAATGTGGGACGTGACGGTTCCCAGACGCATCCTCGGCGTTTCCTCCACGGCGATGCCTAAACACAAGAAACGACCCGGGCCGCCTGTCGGTTTTCCCACTTACCTCCCCCGCATTGGTGGTGGCCGTGCTGGCCGAGGATGCTGCACTGGGGGTGGGGGAGCGCTGCAGAGTCACCAGGGCCATGGTGGGCAGACGAGGAGGGGAGTCCTTACGGAGGGGAGGGGACGCCTATCCGGGAAGATGCGCCGAGATTGTCTCTGTCACCAGGGAGAAAATGCCAAGTCAGGGTCTCATCAAACAGCACCTGACTCCGGAGCCCCGGTATTCCCAGCTGGTCCTGCGTCCTGCGTCCGCTGCGGTTATCGGAGTCCTCATGAGCGATAAGTCACACAGGTATTGGAGATTTCCTCCGTTTGTGCCGCGCTATCATCGCCCGCGTTATCATTGCTAATGCGCAGACAGACAAACAAAACACGGTGCAGGTTGCAAGCGGGGCAGAAATGACATGCAGCTTTGCCGGATGCCTGTGATTGGCTGGCCTAGTTTGCGTGTGCGCTGTCATTGGGCCAATGTTGTCAAGGTGACTGGCCAGACTAGGTATTCCCAAATACAAATATTGATGAAATAATATTTCTGTTAATGTAATGAAAGACAAAAATACAAGATCGACATCATATAGAACCGTCATCACACGTTTTGCATCCCTCATTACGGCCCATTACAAAATGGAGTTTCACTGCAAGAAATGCTTTATTCCCCTCAACTTATTGCAACTCTAGCAAAATGGCATACGGCTTCACATTTAAAAAACGAATACATGAACACAATGAATTTAATTCAAAATTTTATTTTAAATAATATTTTATTGCTTAGGCTATTCTTAGAGGTAGTCTTAAAAAATGTCACAAGTTCATGCTTGCAGTGCATCATTTTCCCCAAAATGTCACTCTGTTGCTTCCCATGGCCTGGGTGGAAGAGTGGGAAAATAAAATATCATCACGGGGAGCCAAAAATGGGGACAGTACAAATGCAGTCCAAGTTAGTAATGTGTTGCTCATTATAATAGCTCTTTGGAGGGACTGTCTGCACATGTGTGCTTCCGTTCTCATTACGCATGGGTGGTACCCCCAATTATTACTCCCAGCCATGAGACTGTCCCCTCCTGTTCTTCCTGCTCACTCATCATGGAGTTGTGGTTCAAAGGATTCAATTAATTATTCAATAAACAAGTATGGCCTCTGTAGGGGCCTGGGAGGTGATGACGTGTGATCCACTCAGTAGGCTATACTGGCCGAGCTTGTTCTTCTTGGTCACTGGATCCATAGCTGGTGTGTGAAGGAGGTGCGGTGCCATTTGCCTGGCTGGTTCTGGTGATCACCTGCTCTCCTGTCAGCTGACCAGACTCCTGCAGACCCCTGCCTAACGTCTCGATGGGCAGACACAGAGACGCCCCGGCGGCCAGCAGGCAAAAGCCACAGTACACCGACAGGGTCAAATACATGGATGTCCTGAGCAGCACCTAGAGCCAAATTATCAGAACTGAGGAGCCTGGCAGAACCAACATCAACATACAGGGATTACAAATAGACTTCAGGAATCTGATGTCAGGCTGGTGCCGGAACAAAATTCCCGATTCAAAGCCGCAGCAGACATTCCTTTCCACACACATCACAGCTCACAGCATCACAGTCATTTTATCTTACCACCAATATCCAGATTTTAGGTTGAATCACAATGTCGTTATATAAGTTACCATTCAATAAAAATGTAAACTCTATTTTATGATATTGTATTTTATAAATTGCCAATGTCTATCGAACTGCAAATTTTGTTACGTGTTAGGGCGTCATCACATAAACACGCATCTATCTCTAATGCACAGAGCTCGCACAGTCCAGCTGCGTTTTAAACTTAGCTACATTTACCCACAGCCATGGCTTCACTTTTAACTTTAAGTGAACTAATGTGCTTTTTTAAAAGGATGAGTTGAGGAGAAACAGCTAGCTTGTTTGATGCAGCTTTTGCAAATGAGCAGCGAGTAATTTAATTGGTCTACACGCCGCTGTGTTGCTCCTATAGGATATGTCGTTTTCTGGCTGGTGACACAAAATGGTCACACACTTTTGTACCCTTCATTTATTTGGATAATATCCTAGTTTTTGAATTAAACTTCATATGTTTACACCCAAGAAACGATTCAGACCGGTACACTGAACAAAACCCAAGCTACAGACAACGTGAATGCTTATGAGGACTGACTTATTTTCCCTCAGGGATTTACTTCCGGCACCAGTGGGGCAGGGCAACTGCATCGGCTCTCCCCTTCCCTACTCACAGTCCAGAGTGAACTTTAAGAAATATAACAAACTAGAGTTGGTCTCTCCTACATACCTGTGCCACAAAGGGGGTAAGCAGGGCACCCATCTTGCCCATTCCACTGCTAGTCCCCATTCCAATGGCTCTCGTTTCTGTAGGAAACACCTAATGAATGAGAGGGGAGAGCATTTTGACCAGTTGAAATGAATTAAGGAATACCTTTTATATAAATGTAGTAAAACGGTACATACCTCTGGTGTATAAACGTAAGCCACTTGGTATCCTCCGGTGATGAAGGCTCTGGCAATAAAGATGAAGATTGTAAGAGCTATCCTGTGCAGACAGACAGAGAGGAAGACAGGGACAAAGAGAGGCAGAGATTAGCCTTAATGTTTTAATATATTGCAGTTGTTGTTCCAAAATCTGCCAATATGTGGCAATATAAAAAAAAATGTAATAAATACTTACCTGCCAATACAAGCGTACAAAGGCAGAATACACAAAGAAAACATGATGAAACACAATGCCATGCTTTTCTTCCTGCCAATACGGTCAATCACAAGCAGGGTTATAAAAAGCCCTACAATAAAGATGAAACACAAGGCAACAGTAAATATGTCATTCCAATAAGTAACAACTACAATCAAGCCGCAATAACCAACCTGCTTCTTTCTTTTACATTACAATTTTTTGTTAACATCCTTATCAGAGGTATTTTTACAGTCATGTGATGTAATGTATTATATGACACTGCAGATGTAGATATGCAAAAAATTTGTACAAAGTAGTTTCTTTTTCTAAGTGATGTTCTCTTGAGGAAAGCTTTGCTGTAGTTCAGTTTCTTCCAGTGTGAAGTAACTGGTAGCTTGTAAAACTATACTTCCAAAGTAGCTTTCCCAACACTGAGCACAGATGCATCTCAGTCTCCTTAGGCTATCAATTTGGGTGTTGATAGATCAAAAATAGTCTTAGAGGAAAACCTGTTTTTCAAGAAAATCAGAATGGCAGAAAAGCCAATACTGATGTTCCTAGCAGCAGATGTAGAGCAAAGATAGCCTAATGCATGCATCAAATTTCAAGCCACTTGAATTTACAGTGTTGGAGGCTTGTTAGAAGCCTGTGAATGGCTTGTTAAAATGTTTAATTTTGAGCTGTTTGGTGCCCCATTAGGCCAAACAGAATAATTCTGTAAATGCCGAAATGCAGTGGCAAGATCCATCTTCTCCCTGATTAAAAAAAAAATGGACCAGTGGTGTCTGAGATATTGCATGTGATAGACAGACGAACGAACAGATGAAGAAGCGCCCCCCCCTTGGATCAATCAGTGTATTGGCCTAGAAAGTTCTTGGCAACAGTATCATGAAGGTTGTTACTTTACAGGTTGAATTACACAACACAAAACAACTCTGAGAAAATGCTAATAGGCACATTTCACCTGGGAATTCAGCCAAAGTGGTCCACAAAAGGTCTTTGTAGTCAGCTGACGTCAAATATTTGCATTCCAGGCTACAGCTTGGTTCAATCTTGGCCCCTTGGGTCACTATAAGGAAGGAAAACGGTTCTATTTTCTTGCCCAACTCAAAGAAATATCCTGACAAAGCTCAAAATGTGTGCTACACGTATGCATCCAACTGTAACTTACGGCTACATAAATCTCCAGCTTGGAACAGCTCAGTAGTCAAGAGGACTATTCCATAATAGGAAAAGGCATTTGCAAACCTGGAAAAAAAAGTCAAGTCTTTTATAAAACTAGTGGAAAAGAAAGCATTAAAAAAATCCTTATGATCAAAGGGCTTATAAAAGAATAGGAGGAAAGTAGAAAAACCTGTTACTCAAGCTAACCATATAAACCACAGGAGAAGAGTAGTCCTGCGATACTGAGGAGTGAAGAGATCTCTGATCCTTCCCCGCTCTGCCTGTAAAATGAAAATGAAAAACAACTGTGATGATGACACTATTATTCCCATCGAGCATTAATTGGACACGATGTCTCCTCTTTCACATTAGAATGATCCACATCCCGAACAAACACACACAGCCATATGTTCATGACCTCACCTGTTGGCTGGCGGTCAGCGTCCCTTGGGGCATGGCCTTGCCATTGTCCGCTGCCATGCGAGTTAATGTTGCCACGGCCTTTTCCCTGTTCCCTATCAGTACATCAAAACGAGCACTTTCAGGCAGCCACTGTGTAAAATACAAGACACAAAAATACAACACACAAACCCACACAATGCTGCTTTACACAAACTTCTTTGTTCGATAACAAGCAGCTGACAGATTCATTGCAATGGCTTTACTACAGAGAACTCAATAAATCATCGATATACTTACAAAGTAGAAGCTAACAAAGACCACCATTGGTATAATGGACAGGCCGAGCAGCCACCGCCAGCCAAGTGTGGGCATTATCCATATGGCCAGAAGGACCTCAAACACAGCACCGATTGCCCAAAATATCTGAGACACACACATGACGACAAGGTGGGGATTAATGAGCAGGAAACTGCATTGGATCAAACACATGCATCAACACAGAAATATAAGACATTAAGAACAGAGCGCTATAAGTAAACTGCCACAGTACCTCAATCAGCATGATGCAGGTGGCTCTTGTCTTCATTGGAAGGAATTCTGAGTACAATGTCACCCTAAAAACAGATTGTATATTTGTCTTAAATAATTTTGGAGCATGTGTGGTCTGTGTTGTGTATGTTGACAAGACAACATGTTTGTTAGTATTTTGATTATAAAATCAGTTCTGTAAGTTTTATTCAGGGTTGGGACATTGCTATTGCTGGTTCATTTTCACATATCTAATTGTCCCAAGAGAGAGAAATGGTGTATTTTGGATAATTGGTTTTTGATTGTTCAACTACTGCTACTGTCAAACCAGACTATAATGCTAATGTTAATTGTTTTATATTGAAATGTTTAGAAATCATATTTAATCACGTTCTAAAAACATGAAAATGCGTAGCCCTTAATTGGATCAGGTGTGCAAGAACAGAGCTGGAGCAAAAACCTGCAGGACAGGTGGGCCTCGAAGACTGGGTAAAGAAACATTGCTCTAGACCAAATGGTTCTCAGTCCTGGTCCTCGGAACCAAGAGGACTGCTGGTTTTCTATCCTACCAGCTAGTTAATTGCATTCACCTGGTGTCCCAGGTGTGAGTCAGTCCCTGATTAGACGGCCAGCAAGACTCTGGTGTCCTGAGGACTGGGATCGAGAACCACTGCTCTAGACTAAGTGGGGTGCACTGTCTGCACCCCACTTATTTTTGTTGGTTTTCAGTGTCTTGTGCAACTGCAGTACAATTTTGCCACAGGAATCATTAATGTTTCAGCTCATCTCCAGTGAAAGAACCAGTGAAAGAACCAGTGAACTCACGACTGAGGAGCTCCTCCTATACCGAAGCCTACCAGGCCCCGCAGGACCAAGATCCAGCCGTACACCGGAGCAAAGGCACTGAGCAGGCCATAGTACAGAGCCCACACCGAACACATCATCAGACCCTGGTTACCATAGACGCACACAGACAAAACACAGGTACAACTTGGACCAGAGGATCTCAACTGTTGAATAGGGTACAAAAATCACTTATATCTACAGTGTATATGAAAGCCCAAATATATGAGACTCACTGTTTTTCTGCCGTAACTGTCAGATATTTTCCCCCACAGAAAGGAACTGATTCCCATCCCAAGGAACACTGCCTGAGAAAAACGTGTTTACACAATGAGTGCAATTATTAGCACACATTACAAAATCAGCTCAACTAATAAAATGACAATGCTGTGAAGATTGATAGTGACCTTACCGATGTTATGAGAGCCACCTGCAAGCTGGGCAGTCTCCACTCACAGTGCAGCTGTGGGGCCAGGATACTGAGAAGCATCATCTCCATGGCGTCTGCCATCTACACCCAGCAAGACGGAGGACAGCACATAAGAGATGTGTAGTAGTTGGAAAAAATAGAGAGAGCAGTTCTAAGCATATTTGGATTCTTACCCAAGACAGGCCGGTAAGAATAGAGAGTTTCCATTGGAACTTCCCAAAGCCAATGGCCTCCACCGCCTCCTCCACTGTAAACGTATCTGTAGAGGGAACAGTCAAGTGATGCAGGACCATTACTATCTTCTATTCTGTACAGTATATTGACTGTGCATATTGAGTATTGTGTCTAGTGTGAATATTGTAATACTGCAACTGACTGTATATAGTGTAATTGTATATTTTGTTGAATATTGCCGATTGTGTACACTGTAAAAGATGTGTATAGTGTAATATTGTATATTTTGTTTGATACTGTGAGAGTAAGCGTGTGAGATTTCCAGTGCACTGGTTGTAAATGGCAATAAAGAATCCTGAATCCTGAAAAGGAGGAAGCTACAATAGTCACTCCCATTTCTCTGACCCATGCAAAGTAGGCTAATTTAAGCAGAATCACTAAACAAAAATAGCCCTGAGAAACTATGGATTGACCAGAATTGTAAAACATGACTTAACTGTGATTTTGTTAAAACGTTAGGTAATAAACAGCCACCAAAGAAAATATTAGGCACTAAATAATGTCAAAATAATACTTCAAGTGGGAGCTAATGTTTGGCTGAAGCAATGCCTGATTAGGGTTAATCACATGAAGGCATAGTCAGCAGTACTGAAGGACCATTTATCAGTTCAAGAGCACTGAGGCAGGTTGCTGATTGGATTGGAGTTCAAAAGTAGATCTACTTTTCCCACACCGGAGCTCGCTATTATGCTGCGTTCAAGACACCTAAGAAATGGGAATTTATCACTTCCCACTTCAGCGCATTCAAGTGGCTGAAGTGGGAACAACATTACTCAAGATACAAACACAATGCCAGGGCCAAAGGGCTACTGTGCAATTTTAACATTAATGTTACGTAGAGCAACTTAACCATAAAACGTTGCAAGTATCCAACTGTATTAATTGATGTTAAAATACGGCGCCATGTTGATTTGCGTTTATGTGGCGTCACAGAACTACATACAGAACAACTACTCTGGGAGTTTGGAACTCAGAGAATCCCCAGTTTCTGAATAGGAATTACAAGTTGGAGGGTTGTTCAAATGGATTTTATCTATTCGGAAGTAGGAAATATCCAACTTCCCAGCTGTCATGAACGCGGCATCATGCATGGCTGTCTGACCCAACCCACCTGAGAGAAAACAGGATGCAGCCAACCTCCAACTATCCCATGACTGCCCACTTCATTAAGTTTAGAAACAACTATGCACCTCTCTCTTCCTCAGCTCACATGCGTCTTGTGTCCCACCATCTTAGTTTTCTCCCAAATGTAGAATCATAATCTAGACAAAACTCATTGGTTCTCAATTTTGATAAACCAGAGCCATTTCTATTGAAAAGCCACCTAAATTGTGTGTATCCGCTAAGTTTACAAACACTGCAGCATATAGATATCAAGGTCAGAGTCTAGAGAAACCATTATTGATAGTGATCCACAAACCTTTAATTGTATTAGATCCAGATTGGGGTGCAGAGTCAGCTCTTTGTGTGGTTGTAGTGCAGATCTCATAGTCTGTGCACTGGTCCTCATCATTGAGACGGACAATGCCTGTCTCACCTCTAAACGTCACCATACTGAAAGGACAAATTGGGCATTATTAATAATGACATGGAGAATCGGAGAATCTGATGTAAACTGTATTGTATAGCATTGTATCAAAATAAATGAACACAAGAGCGTATCTACCTAGACAATGCTGTAATACTCTAAATACCAAAGCAGCCTATCCAGTTTCCCTGTCCTTACACCACTGTAGTTACACCATGCACAGGTATTTCCTCATTCAAAAATATGTTAGTGTGTTCCTCTTTAGCTCATCATCAAAAAGAGTCTGGGAAGAACTCCTGTGACTTCTTTCAAAAACAATAATACAATAAACAGTAGTACCTTATTTCAGGGTCTCTCCATTGCTTGTAAGTTATCCTAGGTGTTTTGCTCCAGTTCATTTCAGTATGACAGAGTTGTAGATTTCAGCACTCGTACACAGGTGTTGTTGAGTTGGCTGAACCTGCTAGTGCACTGATCTCAGGTTGCAGTGACACGCCCAATCAGATGACAATACCTTGGGTGAGGAAAAGGGTGGAGTCAGACAAGTAAACAAACACTGTGAGCTAAATTCAACAATGAACACAATTGACACATCTGTTTAAGTGTTCTCTCTAGAACAGAGGACTAGATACCTTTACATTAAACTTATGAACTTCTGAACTGCACATGAAGAGCTATAAGTTTGAAAATGGGACTCTACACAGGGACTGTTTGCTGCAATCTTTTCCATTTTTACCAGGTTATAGTAAAACACAGAGTAGCCAATTATTTACAATTTAAATGTTTTTGCCTTTTATTTTTTGAAAATTCCCCTTGATTTGGGGGAATTTAAGAATAACTCCACTGAGGCATTTAGCTGATGTATGTATCCAGAGTGACTCTCAATAGGTGCTACAGTAGAATAAGCTTAAAATCCTCAATCACCAAAATTACAAGCAACCAAAAATAAGAAGTGTATGTAAGTCAGACCCTTACAATATTCCTGTGACCCCAGAAAGATCATGTGAGCAAAGAAACAGAATAAAAGCTAAGGAGAGTGATAGAAAGGATATTTGGAGAGCAAATAGAGTGAGTAGAGAGTGAGTATCATTCGGTGGAGAGAGGGGGAGGTGAGTTACAATTCCAGTGCATAAGGCTGGGAGGCTTTCATCAACAAACACTGAGTTTCAGTAACTATCTGATTGCTTATCCTGTTTCTCCTGTTTTCACCCTACAGTGTTTCACCCGTATCTTGTTTTTGTTCATCAGTCTCCAACACCATGAAATGACAGCTGCAGGACGAGGGATTCATATTTTTTCAGCAAAGGAGCAACTGTCATAGCCTAAAGCTGACAGCAGGTTGTGCTCTCATCCCACTGGTGTTAAAAACTTGTCATAAAAAGATCATGCAAACCCAATACATCACATTGAAAAGCATTTACTATCCACAGGTTGAATGTTTGCTGTGTTGCAACATTGCTGTGTAGTTTTTATTCTGAAATAAATGTTAATAATTCCTCATTTTATTAATTATCAACAATTAATAGAACAAAATTTCATTTGTTGAAATGTTTACAGGAGCTATTTTATGGGAAAAGTTTCATTTAAGATATATAGAAAGCGCACAAACATACATCTCTCTCTCTCTCTCTCTCTCTCTCTCTCTCTCTCTCTCTCTCTCTCTCTCTCTCTCTCTCTCTCTCTCTCTCTCTCTCTCTCTGTCTTTAGGGGAATAGATGCAGTCATGCCCAGTGTGTGCTGGGTGTTGAGTGGCTCAGCCGCATGGCTTTCTGCCTCAGAGTCTGGCATTAGCCTGGAGGAAGGTTGGTTCATATTCACGCAGACAGCCATGGTAAAATTAATTACTGGTTTCCATAGTCTCCAGGTAATTATCTCCTTTAAGCCCCATGAGAGGAAGGAATTAAATTAAGACCTGATAGTCTGTCTAAATATCAATGCTACTTCCTACATGAACAATAGTCTCTTATGGCTGTATGAACTCACCAGCAAGCTGTATAAGGCTTTTCAGTGTTGTTGCATCGGCCCTGACCAGAGTGGAGGCACTGGGTTACAGAGCATGAAGGGGAAGCTGGTTCCTGTAACACTGGGCTATGGAACAAGTCTATTGGGCAGTGAGGTGTGGGACGATGGAGCCGGGGCCTAAACCTTCCCGGGCTTTAAGATAATGGTGGAGAGATTTTCCTGGTGCTGACACTGGGAGGCCGCAGGGGGACAGAGCGGAATGACAGATCTTCCTCAACTCAGTCTGTCATCTGCAGGTCCAGTTTGTTTAAAAGGCAACGTCTGACTGTTAAAATGGATTAACAAATTTTAATCCTGATGTTCCATGTAATCTCCGTTGCTAGTCATAATGTACTTGTGTAACCTGGCTTGGCCATGCTGTGATGCAGGGTAGCCGACTTTGTGCAAGCACAAACTGCATTAGAGCCAAAAATGCAACTGAAACAGGAATAGGTATGGCACCAAAGCCAAGCCGAAAGAGAGAAGTGGAGGAAACATTGATTACAGTAAGTGTGTTTTATTTGCTTACACTATACCACTGCATGAAAGGCAATTCTTCCCTTTTTTGAACGAAAGGGGTGTAGTAGTGAATATCAATGTGAATGTCAAAAAGACTTTGCCTTGAGGAAAAGCTCATCTTAAGGCCCTGGTAAGGCCTTTGATTATATAGGGGTGAACAAAAGAGAGGGGCTGGTCAGCAGAGGAAGAACTGGTATGTGCTGTATATCTGAGTGTGTAAGCAGAGTTCCATCCAATAGTACAAACTTTGGATATTAGCCTATGGGTATTAACCCTTGCTCAGCCAGTCTTACATATGGTGCTAGAGCTCCTTTTCTATACATAAAAATGAATTTTTCATTGCTTACATTGTATTGTTTCATATTTGAAATGCCCTAATTGCTCCTCCTGCTTGATGGACCAGAGGATTCAGAAAGCGCATAACCATTAACACCAATTTCTTCAGAGTGGCTTGTTAAACACATACATATGCTTAGGTAGCATGTTGCACAGCCTATTCAAAACTCACTGCAGCGTCATGGTAGCTGAGTGGTCTAAGGCACACACTAAATCCACAACATCCTGGGTTTGAATCCTGCCCAGGACCTTTGTTGCATGTCATCCCTCTCTCTCTCTCTCTCTCTCTCTCTCTCTCCCTCCTAATCTTTCCTGTCTCTCTCCACTGTGAATTATCAAATAAAGACTAAAACCAAACCATAATCTTTAAAGTAAAAAAAACAAACTCATTAGTACTCTTTTTCATAACAGTTGAATTAGGAATTGGAATAGAGTATTTGTCTGTAAGGCGTCTGTAGGTAAAAGAATATCGTCTCACATTAGGGATTTGTCTGTGGCTGCTGGAGCTGTTCTGTCTTCTGCACCCCTGCAAAAGGGAATGAGGCTAACCTAAAAAACGGCCGAAAATTAGGACACCATGACGGCATGCTGAGGCTGCTGCATTATGGGACGGCCATAAATACAGGTGCTACTAAGAACCCCCCCCCATCCCCACCACCCCTCCTCTCTCTAATATCAGACACCCAAGCCTTAGCAAGAATCTCTGTTCTCTATCCCACCTGCTCTGGCTTTGATCACATCATCAGCGCTCACTTGGCCAGACTTGGACCGGACAGAACAGAATAAGCCTCAACATGTACAAATACTCAAAGGTAGGCTTTGTTATCTATTGCTTAAATGTTGAATGCCAAAGTATTGTAACCGTTTGCATTGAAATTTCATTTTCATATTTCTAGTCTATGCAAATGGAATATTTTGCTAACAACTATTGAATTTGTTGAAACAGACCTGGATTGTTGAAATGACTAAAAATAACAGACTTTATGAAGCCGTTCTTACATTATTTTTTGCCCTGTGTGTGACTATACTTGTTCATTGAATTCATCATGTCTGAAACACCATAGCCTCCCAGCTCCTCTTGGCCTTCAGAGTCCAGCACTGGCGACAGCAGTCTATTTGCTCACATGAATAAAGGATTAGTTGAAAGTTTAGTTGTTTGAGACTAATTGGGCCTGTGAATATTTATTTGGATATCCTGTGATCCAACTTGTCCTTCACTCTTTAGAGACAAGATTGTAACTGGCCATATTATTTACCTCTTATCTGAAGTTAGATTTAACACTCTGAGATTTTGAATGGTGTGTGTGTGTGTGTGTGTGTGTGTGTGTGCGCGTGTGTGCGCGTGTGTGTGAGTGTGTAAGTGCATATTGTGTACATTCCGTTATATTGGCGTGAAGAAAAGAAAATTTGAGCTTATTTGATGACTCAGGGACACTCCTTGTTACACTTCACCCTTACTATAGGGTTGAGGTTAAAAACATAATCCAAATGTGAATAAAAGTGTGGCCCTGACACAGATACCTTAAACACTACAATTGGAGAGTTAATATCCATTGCTAAAAATACCCATTTTGGATTGAAAATCATTACCTGAAGTTTATCATGCAATCTCTGCAGTACCTCTATAGAGGAACTAGTTTTAAAAGTGTTATCATTTTGTCATCAAGGAATTAGGGTAACGACTATCCTTTAAAAAAAATATTATAATGTGTGTTAATTTGGTCTGCCATTCATTTTATAAGGCTTGGTGTCACTTTTTCATCTTTTTTCATATGGTAGATATCTAAAGCCAAACTCTTCAGAGATATTTTTTCATGTGTGTACTTGATACATGGACAGACAGCATTGGGGCTTAAAGAGAGAGGAGCCAGAGGTGCAACAGTTGGATTGGGCTGATATGTGAGGTTGCCATCAGCACTCATACTCAGCATGTAACCCTTAATGGGAAAATCAAATCCCTGACTTTTGTGTAATTGGATTTTGCAGGAACTCACTGTAAATCAATAAGATGTGGCGAGCACAGAGAAATGAGCTCACCACTGGCTGGGCAAGGTGAACATAGGTGTGTGTGTGTGTGTGTGTGTGTGTGTGTGTGTGTTTGTCTTACATGTTTCTGATTCTGGGAATAGTGGCCTCTTTAAAGATTCAATGGAGAAAGAAAGGAATCCATCATTATTTGCATAATGAATTGCATTATGTTAATGACAATGATTTTTCCAGCATGCTCTCTTGTGTCAATGCGTCTTTCAGCCTATCTTAAGGCAGTAATGTAAGATGCCTTTGTTGATGCTTACAGGATGCTCAATTTTAAATTTTAAACAGACTGAATGAGAGGGCAATGTTACGCTGCCCACAAGCCGGTCACAACCCCAATCATTTGAACCACAGGAAAAAGACACGGTAAAAGCACCAGGATGCAACACTATTATTGTGATACCATTTTGATCAAATGCAAAAGTTATTAGAAAATGTTGTGGTAATTAATATAAAGGTCTTGACAGGTAAAAGTAAATATATCTAATTTATCTATTTGTATTATGTATCACATTATTGCCACATCACTTGAATAGCAAAAAGAAAGACATTGTTTTAAAGCTGCTCTGTGTTTTAGATGGCACCATCAGAATGATAACAATAAGAGAAATATTAAGTTTGAAATTGAAGTGTGATTTTGACAGCTGCTCTAGATGTGGGCTACTGAGTTTGCAATAGTTTAATCCCAAACAGGTCTGATCGTTCCGGGTCTAATGAGCGCTTTGTAATTAGTTAGAAATGCATCTGCCTAATCAAAGATCAGTAATAGAATACCTGTGCTGTAATTTTGTGGGGAGGAGGGTGAGGATGGGTCTCTGGGAGGATAGAGTTGCAACATCCTTGTATTACATACCTGCACACACACACACACATACACACACACACACACACACACACACACACACACTTCCTTAAACACAAAGTGTGGCTGTTGGACACTCAGGTGAAGCGCTGGATGAGCATTTGCTGCCTGGGCCTCATGAATGATTGACCAGCACAGTGCTTCCCGAGCCAGATAGCTCATTACTGTCTCATTACGTACAATGCAGGGACACCGGTCCGGCAGGAAGCGTCAGTGCCACCCTCCTCCTCTTCAGCCTTCTGTCCCGGGCCTTGGTACCGGGCCTGCTCCGAGAGAGCGCTTGAATCAGAGACCGGTGCAAACCTCGAGCAGCGGAGGGGACGGTGGTGACAGTAGTGCAGTGACAGTCTTAGGGAAATATCTGTGCTGAGTTGAAGAGGCTCTAACATGGGAGAACTGCTTGGCTACTAAAGCAGGCACCCAAGGCTGTGTCTGTCTGTATTGTGTACCTGAGGACTGTGGTTCAAAATAGTTTGGATTTATCAGGGTCGTCATACTGATTCAACCATGGCTCACATGGCATTGGAAATGACAGAGGTAATGACATGGCGTGTGTTTGGCTGCATTTGGGTGTCGTTTAATTCATTGTATTGCTCTATTGTAATTTCCTTATAACTCTATAAAAATAGGTTACATAGGATTGAAATAGCCTACTTCAGATTATACTTACAGATAGATTTAAGACAATTTTAGTTACTTTTAGTTACTTTTTAGTTAATTCTTTACCACTCCTAGGTGTGAAATATTTCTCATTTAAATAAATTTTTACTGTGTGTTCGCTAACCTTTAGCAACTGTTGAGGAGGCACCGTACTATACTGTACTGTACTGTACTGTACTGTGCCGTACTGTATGATGGAGACCTGCGACGGTCAGGTTTCTCTAGACACCTGGAGCCCCCCAAATGTGTGTTGCCCTGGGTGATGTGTGGTGTCAGTCAATGGCCCATGAGGAGTGCTATCTCTTTCAGGAGCCTAACTGCCACTTTGTGGCTGCGTAACAGGATCCTGCACCATAGTGGAGAGACAGGGACAATGGAGTGCCCTCTCGGGTGATGGTCTCCGGGTCAGATAGACTTTCCTGTTCCGCCTTAGCCTGACATCAAAGTTTAGTTGCTCATTTTTACATTTTTTTATGCATGCAACATACATGTGACTGTGCGTTTTTTCCGTCCACTGTTTATCTGTTTCAATAACTGTAACTCTTTCTGTTACCTGCCTTCCCTCCACCTCCTCCTTCTCTGCTTCATAGTCTCCAGTATCTTGAAGTATCTCCAGTAGTAGTAGTAGTATCTTCATAGTCTCCAGTATCTTGAAGGGCCTCTCTTCTGTCCAGCTAGTAGGTGCCATTGTTGCCAAAAGGAGTCACCTCTTATATTCTGTTATCCCCCCTAGTCCTGTGCTTCAGCCAAATTGTCCATCCCATTACGGCATAGTGTTGTTTTCCCATCTGCCAAGTGTTCAACAGAGGTCAGATTCCCTCTGAAAGGCTACTGGAAATCTCTGCCCTGCGCTCTGTGCCATGCCAGCAGCCTGCTCACACAGATGCCAGCAGTGTGCCAACAGCAGGGCAGGGCGTCCGAGACGGGCCAGGTGCTGGCTGCTTCACCTGCTCGCTTTTTCCATTTGCTGCAATACATGCTGAGCAATGATGCCAAAACCCCAATTTCTAGAAGAGCAGTTGACATGTTGCAAGGGTGTTTCAAGTGTTGTTAATAAACAGTGTTGATTAAATTCCCATGCTGTGAAAAATTATAACATTTTCAGTTTGGTTTAAAGCTGGACAAACTTAGAACAGATTCACCATTTGGTTTCCTGTAAAAACTGGATTATTGTTTTTATTATTACTACTATTATTATATAGGTTATTATTAACCCTAAGCCAGCATCTAATGCATGCATTTGGAAAGCCTTTCAGTTTCTTAAATGATAGAATTGCTACCAGTGATTGCGCCAGTGATTGGGCCACTGAGTGTAAAATTGACCTTGTCATTAGATATTGTATGATGTATAATTTTAGATTGTACAAGTAATTGTAGATTGTATAAGATTTTATATACTTTTTCTATTTCAGTAAATTGCACTGAATTTTCCCAAACAAATACAAAAACAAAATTCTTATTGCACTTTCATCCTCTGCAATGTGAGTGAAAACACTCACACACATAAAATATTATACAAAATAGAAACAGGTGCACTTCTTTCGAAAGGCTACTTTGTAGCTGGTTGCTGGACTTCAATGATAAGAGACTGAGTTGAAAGAAAGCAGCGCACCAATATAATAATAGAAAAGAATATAACAAAAAAGACGTCACCTCATTTTCACCAATTAATTTTTTGGCTGTGACTGCTAACGCGTTTCGGTATTACACCTTCATTCAGGTGTAATACCAAAACTTGAACATAAAATATTATGTCTCTCTATAAGAAGCCTCAATTCTTTCCTGCATGGCTTGCAGTTGTGAAGGTCTAGCTGTAATATTCTGTTAAAGACAGTCTGATTGTGGTCATTTAGTTGAGTGGTGCCTTCAGCAGTTTTTATTTTAAGCTGTCTTTAAGATGGTAGCCTACAGATTTATTGGCCATTGAATCTCTACGCTAGTATTGTCTTTGTATTATCATAGTATCTTTGCTGTACATTTTTTAAGTGTGTGTGTGTGTGTGTGCGCGTGCGGCCATGCATGGGTTGTCAAAAGATTGTCCTCTGTCTTTGCCCTTGGGACATTACATAAGGCGAGCAATAGGATAACAACAGAAGAAGTGATGAATTACCTTACACATTTTGCCCTTGGCCTATCTTCCAGCCTGGTAGAGCTTTCCTGTGATTTCGCACAGTATAAAGCAGTTCAGTATTCAGTGGGGTAATGACATGTAGAGTTTTTACTGAGCAGGACTTGGACAAAAGCAATTTGATGAAATGTGTTTGGACAAGCAGAAACTTTATTTAAATGACAAAAAAAGAATAGACACAATCATACACCTGTTTGTTGTGTGTGCTCAACCAACCTCTAACCTTTCACTATACACACATACTGTAGACACAGACACACGCACACGCACACACGCACACACACACACACACACACACACACAAATACATACTTAGACTCAGATTTGCTTCCTTTGTTGCACACTCGCTATATTATTGATGGCTTCCTATTGGAGGAAATGGAGGCTGTAATATGTCAATGTTTCCTGCCATACTACTGTCCTTTTCCTACAATAAAACCAGATGTTCAGTTCAGAAAAGGTACTGAGGCACACGGATCAGGAATCTGCACGGTAGGGAATTGGCACTTTTTGTTGAACATTTCATTGATCATACATATGGCTTTTAAGATATATGTTTTATTGTATGTCATTTCACTGTACATTTCTGTTGGGGGAGATATGCAAAAGCTTCTTTTACTCCAGACTGAATTGTGAGTGTCAGTTACCGTGATATGGGACTTTGGTGACAGGTCAACTTGGCAGCAACGCGAGCCAAACTATTGAAGCATAATAGTGGGTGGCTCTTTCAGAGCACCGTAATTAAAGTGCATCGAGTTTGACGATTATTTTACCTGGCACATATTCAGTAGTGTATTTTCAGATGGCACAACACATCCTTTGTGTATACGTATTGTATTGAACCTAATTAATTCACTCGATAAAGTTCATATTTATGTCATAGTTTCTTTTGAAGCCTGTATTGTAATTGTAGAAGCAGAGTAGGGGTTTCTGCACAACTTCACCTACTTCCAAGGTGCATGGAGAAGGGAAAAAGGTCTAAAAAGGTCAAAACTCCAGCAACACTGATGAAGGCCACAAGCCGAAACGCGTTGGTCTAACAATAAAGTTGTTCTATATACTACAAGTGTTGCTGTATTGTAATTGTCACATATTAAAGAGAGGGATTTTGGAGAAGGTGAAGAGTAGGTGCGATTTGGGGTTCGCCTAATTGCTAAGACTAATTGCTCTTTAAAAAAAACAACAAAGCAGATTAGATAGTGATGGCTGAAATTAGATTTGTCATGAGTTTAGAGGATGCAGCCAAGGCCACCAACTGTTCGGACTGGAGGTCACAGATAGGGGAACAAATAGGGAGGAAATGAGTTGTCTTCTGGGGAACAAATATCCTAAGTTGGTCATGATTTTGTGTGTGTGTGTGTGTGTGTGTTCCCAAGCAGTGACAGCCTCAACAAAAACAGATAACTCTGAGGAAAACAGGACACGAAGGGAAAGGACAGGTCATTTCATCGGTCATCAGGTCATCAGAATAGAAGAGAAGTAGGCTATAAAACAGTAAATACAATTTTCCCTGAGCAAAACACATCTAGTAGATTCCGAGAGAGCAATAAACTTGTTTAATCAGAGAGCAATAAAATTGTATAATCAAGTTCTCATAAAATGTATACAGCAGGTTTGTCATGGTACTTGGTCCTGCTGTGATATCTTGTTTCCTGGGCATATCACTGACTCTGTTCCTGCTTGGGCACAGAGCCTGGAGGAGCGGTGTAATCGGATCCTGCGGAACATGGAGGCCTCCCTGACGGCCCGGGATCGCGTGGGCATCCAGGATTTTGTTCTACTGGATGCCTATACCAGTGAGAGTGCCTTCCTGGACAACCTAAGGAAGCGCTTCCATGAGAATCTAATTTACGTGAGTCTTTCCTGTGGGGTGTAATGTTGTATAACCAGGCTGCACTCTTTCTCTCTTACTCTAATTAAGCATCACATCTTCAACCTTCAACCCGACAAGGACCTAATCCTGTGTTCCCTTCTACTGAATCTGGCACCTTGTATTGCTGAAACAGCAGCTCCTGTACTTTTACATTTGCAGAGTGAGCACTCTAAAGGTCACTGCTCTCTGACCTCTCATGACAAGTGATTAACCATACTTACTGCTTTTGATAAGAGGAACATTACTTCCAAATGCAGTGATGCACAGACACCACACCGCTCATGGCCTTCTTTTATTGCCTGTTTATCTTTGAAAGAAAATGTCGGAGAAGACCATAGCTTCCTTTCCTTGTCTTTCTCTACAGACCTATATTGGGACTCTCCTGGTGTCGGTCAATCCATATAAAGATCTAGACATCTACAGCAAGAAGCAAATGGATACATACATGGGTGTAAACTTTTTTGAGCTTCCACCTCACATGTAAGACCATTTTGTTGTTTTGTTATTATGTACTTATTGGCATACTATGGGTACAATGGAGATTGTCTATGCTGGACAAATAAACAGCTACCTTTATTTTCATGGAAGTATTAAAATTGTACAGGACACTTTCACACTTCTACCTGCTGGGCCCGCATCCATCATAAACACATGTTTTATAGCCAAGCTTTGTTCAAACCCACAGAAATGTATTTTAAATTCTAGTCAAGATCCCAAGGTTTCTAAAGATATCAAATATGTCATGCTGAATTACAAGGAAATGTGTATAAAATGGTGCACAAATCTGTAATGGTGCAGCATTAAAAAAAAATGGTGCATTGGGTTTGAATATTTCACTCAGTATAAGCATGCTATAGCTTCAATGGTGCACTGGAATGCACAGATACAGAATATGTATGTGACATTGTCGTGCAGTAAGGAAAACATTTTTTTTCTACATTTGAAGCTACTTAAGAAAGATAGCTAAGGGGAAACTCAGGGTGCAAGGGGTTAAACAGATTATTACAAGAGAGATACCGGAGAGAATGTAAAAAAAGATGAAAAAGTAATAGACGTTAGTGTTAGGAACTAGAAACAGCTGGTCAAGCTAAGGTAAAATTAAAGTTCATAAAAGACACTTAAGAGATGTTAAGTGTGATTCGTCTCTGGCTTGGAGGTTAAATATGATCCAAGCTCAGCCAGCCTTAAAAGTGATCGAATGAGTGTTAATATCAAATTTAAAAACTTCCATACAAACATTGCTTGGAGGCTAAAATAAAGGGTTCAGTGTTCACATCTCTTAGTTCTGATCAAAAAGTAAAGCTTTGTGAACAAGGGAGGAGCATTTGACTTACAGGAGTACTGAACGTTACAGTAGTTTAAGCAGTAGAAATAAAAGCATGTATGACTTTCTTGTCAGACGATAAAGAACCTGTAAGCCCAGTTAGGGTCTGATTTTAATAAGGGGGCTAAATTTGACCAATCACCGTACTTGCAGTTACGCCCTGGCAGACAACGTCTTCCGCACCATGCTGGCTGAGTTCAACAACCACTTCATCCTGATCTCAGGGGAGAGCGGGGCCGGCAAGACGGAGGCCTCCAAGAAAATCCTGCAATTCTATGCCGTCAGCTGCCCCAGTACCAAACTGCTGAACAATGTCCGAGACCGACTGCTTCTCTCAAACCCAGTGCTTGAGGTCAGTGTCTTTTTAACGGATGCATTGTTTACCATGATAAGAGAACCACATGAAATCAATCTCAGGCACTTCATGGCCTTTTTGCCTCTGCCAGGCTTTCGGAAATGCCAAAACCCTGAAGAATGACAACTCAAGCCGCTTTGGGAAGTACATGGACATCCAGTTTGACCACCAGGTGGACTGAAATAACCTCAGCACATAATTTAACCATTTAAATGTCAAGATAATTATGTAATACATCAATGCAGTGACTTTAGGGTTCCACACACAGCACAGAAGACAGGTTATGGATTACCTTTCTCTCTCAGGGTGGAGCTGTTGGTGGACACATCCTCAGCTACCTACTGGAGAAGTCCCGCGTTGTCCATCAGAACCACGGAGAAAGAAACTTCCACATCTTTTACCAGCTGGTGGAAGGAGGAGAGGAAGATCTGCTCCGTTGGCTTGGCCTGGAGAGGAACTGCCAGCACTACAGTTACCTGGTACAGGTCAGAGAAGAAAGCACTTAATTTACCTGGTGAAGCTAAACTGGTGAAAGGCCTTATCAGGAGGCCCAGGAACTGCCGTTTAGATTGGAGTCAATAATCAAAATGTTGTTTTTATTCCTTACATTTCATGTTCCCGTTTCATCCAGGGAGATTGTGCCAAAGTGAGCTCTATCAACGATAAAAGCGATTGGAAGACAGTGCGGAAAGCGCTCTCTGTCATAGAGTTTGGTGAGAGTGATATTGAGGTGAGGTTGTATATTTTTTGCAATAGAGAGTAATTAGACGTTACCACTTACAGAAATTGTGGGATAAACATTGTGTGAATTGGGCAAAAGTATAATATAAAACTACATATGGTTTTGCTAGTCATTCATGATGTATTTCTCTCTGGGTATAATGCAGCACCTGTTTGGAATTATCGCCAGTGTGCTCCACTTGGGAAATGTCAAGTTTGATGCAGATCTTCGAGGATACGCCATTCTCAACAACAATCCGGAGATGCACTGGCTGTCAAAGGTGAGACACGAGCAAGTCATAAATCATTAAAACCCTTTCTCTTTCTTAAGGCAGTCTTCAGAAGGAGACCGGGTGGAGATTTGGTGTTACATGTCTGGTTTTGTTTTGCAGTTGCTGGGGATTCCCACTCAGGTGCTACAACAGGGCTTAACCCACAGGAAGATTGAAGCCAAAGCTGAGGAGGTGACTATTTTTGTTTATTTCATAGTATCAAACATATTTAACTTTTACTTTTCTATCTTGTTCTACGACGTTTTGTCTATTGGTCTACTTGTTCTTGTCTGTTATAGAGAATGGAGAGTTAATGTTGAAATTTTAAATATAAATAACATGTAATTGTTGTAGTTTTTCTATCTTTATTTCTATTTTTTATTCTGTATTTCTACCTGGGGTTGACATGTTTTTAAGTGTGTGGTTCAAATGGAAGGTCTTTCTGTGGAATAGTGTATGCTTTTAAATGGTGATAATAAAGACTTTTTGGAATTCAAATGTTTCTATCTTGTGCTGCTGTCAAGGTGTTCAGCCCCTTCACTGTGGACCATGCAGTATATGCCCGGGACGCCCTAGCCAAAGCCATCTATGGCCGGACTTTCAACTGGCTGGTCAACAAGATTAACGAGTCATTAGCTAACAAGGCGAGTAAACCATAAAGATGTAACAACCAAAGCGATCTAGTCACTGTCCAATCAATCTGTAGCAGATTTTCTTTGCACGGATACAAACAAGTGAGGAAGGAAGCATGATATCTGTGTCTTTTACATGTAGGATTCCTCCAGGAAGACCGTGATTGGCCTGCTGGACATCTACGGGTTTGAGGTTTTCCATGTGAACAGGTGAGAGCATGCACAGAGGAGCTGTGTCTTCAACAATGAATGTGTGAAATGAAGATCCTGATAATGACAGTGTCTATTATTTGTTTTAGCTTTGAGCAGTTTTGCATCAACTACTGCAACGAGAAGCTACAGCAGCTTTTCATCCAGCTGACCCTAAAGTCAGAGCAGGAGGAGTACGAGATGGAAGGGATTGAAGTAAACACTCCTGCGACACTATTTCTCCTCACATCCGCCGACATTTGTGGCTCAGAATGCTATTAGCATGTAAACAGAAACTTGCAAGCAATACAAAGAGGCAAAATCTACATAAAACCCACAACATAATCTATGATTTCTATTCTCGTTTCTTATGCTCAGTGGGAACCAGTGCCATATTTCAACAACAAGATCATCTGTGACCTGGTGGAGGAGAAACACAGAGGCATCATCTCTGTACTGGTAAAGACATGACAGTGATTGTCAGGCAGAAAGACAAAAAATACTCTACATACTGTCACAAAAAAACTGATAGGCTGAATTCTTGATTCCTGTCCTTTCACATAGGATGAGGAATGTTTACGTCCCGGAGAGGCCACAGATCTTACCCTCCTGGAAAAGATGGAGGAAAAGATGGGTGGTCACCCTCATTTCATCACGTGAGTTCACGTGCACTTCCGATTTGCAGTCCAAACACTGTGTGCGAGGTTAAGGAACACGATCGCATAAGATGCAAATGATGAGACCATGCCAACACTTAGCTCTGCCACATAGTAGAACAATATCCTCTATCTCTATCTCTCCCCTTCCTGCAGACATAAACTTGCAGATCAAAAGACCAGGAAAACATTGGAAAGAGGAGACTTCCGCCTCTTGCACTATGCTGGCGAGGTTACATACTGTGTGGTTGGTGAGAGATGAATTCCACATACAAATATAAAATGACGACCAACTTTTTTCTATTTTTCTCATGTTGTCTCCTCACATACACCTCTCTCTACTCTAATACACCACTAGAACCTGATACACCTCTATAACTCTTTTTCTATATGTTTAGTAATAGTGACTTTCTCTGTTTCAATGTTGTTTAAGTTATTTTTGGCTCTCTAAACTAAATTCTTTTTTTCAGGCTTCTTGGACAAAAACAATGATCTCTTGTATAGAAATGTGAAAGAGGTAAGTGTGCCCACTGTCCAATGCCCACAGCTAATGCGGGCAGCAACTGCATTATTCATTGTTAAGCACACCTGTGAATTATAGAGGAGCTGATTGGTAAACATTGCTTTGGAATAGATTGATTGGACTTTAAAGGGGGAAACTATGTGCTCCTACATGCTGCAAAAGCTGTTTATTGATTTGATTGATTTTATTTGGGCGATTACCAAGGTCATTACAGTAAACTAAAACTACAACTAAGATGAAAACTAGGTGTTTAGAAAAAACTGTTGTAAACTGAAATAAAAATAAAAAAAAGACTGTGAAAACACTAAAACTGAACTAAAGCTATTCTATCTAATTGTAAAACTAACTAAAATAAAATAAAAATATATGTGAAATTTATTAGTTTTCATCTTTTGGTTTATGTGCAGGGTAAAAAGATAACCAGGTGTGGGTGGGGAGTTTTTGGCTATTTTCCCTAAATGCTCACTACTGGATTATTTTGAGCTAAATGGTTTGAGAATAGTTTAGAATACTGTTGAATCTGCTAGTGAGTTTCATTTGAACATTATGAAATCAAGTGGTCTCAAATTTAAGTTAGTTGAGGATGTATTGAAAAATCTATTAAATTAATGTAGCCTAAATACATTTTTAAAAGGATTTATGAGCTTGTATCATCATACCTTTAAAAAATATCAGTCCTAGCAAAATAGGCCTGCAAAAACTAGAACTACAACTGAAAAAAAATAAAAAAAACCAAATAGATTTAAACAACAACAACAAAAAACCCTAAACTACCAAAACCACACTGAAAACTAACTAAAACGAAACTGAAATTGAAATAAAAATTGAAAACTACATACAATAAAAATGAATAAAGAATCCAATTGGTACTTATGAGATTTTGTTACCCTTAAGGTCATGCGTCAGTCCAAGAATGCCATCATCAAACACTGTTTTCCTTCTACTGAGCCGGACAGCAAGAAGAGACCTGAAACGGTAAGAAACGGTTCAGAAGACGATGCTCAATGATCCACTGATTTCATGATTTGCTCATACAAAACTATGGCGTACGATGGCTACCCATATTTATCCCATTTTCCTATAACTCCTCAGGTGGTCACTCAGTTTAAGAATAGCCTGGTGGGCTTGACTGAGATCCTCATGTCTAAAGAGGCCTGGTATGTCCGCTGCATCAAGCCCAATGAAGGCAAGCAGCCAGGTGAGGCTTTGTGTCACAAAAATCCCCCACTTCTGCAATTAACTTAAAACTCTAGCTTAATAACATACTGTGCTGTACCTGTATGTAGGGTTGGGTTCTGTTACCCGGTTCCCGATTTGTTAATACCCAAGTCGAATGAATTCTCTCATCAAATCCCCTGTCCCCCCAATGATGTCAAGTGCTCGAAAGTGTGGGCACACTTCTAAAAATTAAATGAGAATATGGCAAAATGCAATATTTGTGGCACTGTCCTGTTGACTGTGATGGATACGTACTTATCAATGCAGCATCACGTAAATGTTAGCCTGTGTGCCGTGTTTTTGATTTTTTTTTGGTCCTTTCCCCCCCCCAACAAATTATGAAAAAAAGGTTTGATAAAGGATTGGAAAGAATTCGGATTGGATAAGCAGATTCCATACTGGACTCAGATTCAATAAAATGCTTTCGACCCCAACTGTAACTCATACATGTTCAGCCTACACTCAGCCAAAACGTAGACTTACGGCAGACATCTTTTGACCCATGACCCCTCAGGATGTCGTCTTGAATGTGCCGCTTCATTCATAGTGCATACCCTCACATGTGTTGCATAACCTGACGTGTTGCCCTGTGACCTGGCGTCTCCTGTAGGGCGCTTCGACGATGTGTTGGTGAGACATCAGGTGAAGTACCTGGGGCTGATGGAGCACCTGAGGGTCAGGCGCGCCGGGTTTGCTTACCGCCGCAGATATGAGATCTTCCTCCAGAGGTGGAACCACACTAACCACACAGCTTGCTTCACTGCTCTTGTTTTCATCTGCATGCAGCCAATGAGATTACTCTAGTTTAATTAATGCAGAACACAGCTGCATTTATGTTTTTGCCTTGACCACCTACATTTCTGTTGTTTGTTTTATTTGCCAGTGCGTTAGGTTACATGGTCAAAAGCTGTCCACCCTGTGTGTGTGTGTGTGTGTGTGTGTGTGTGTGTGTGTGTGTGTGTGTGTGTGTGTGTGTGTGTGTTCTTCCTCTGTGCTTAGGTATAAGCCTCTGTGTCCAGAAACCTGGCCCAACTGGAAAGGTACTGCGGCAGAAGGTGTGCAGTGCCTGATCAAACACCTGGGCTATAAACCTGATGAATACAAGATGGGCAGGTAAGCAGATGCTAATTGATGGGTGCTGGTTTACCTGGAAACAGACACAGGAGGTTCTCACTGTTTCCTCTTTCCCTCAAGGACTAAAATTTTCATCCGCCACCCCAGAACTCTGTTTGCTACAGAAGATGCGTTTGAGGTCTGCAAGCATGAGCTAGGTGGGTTCTTGCTCTAAAAGTTTAGCTGTAGTGATACAATTAATAAAATTAAACTTCTGTGGATGACTGGTTGACTGTTATTGTCACAGCAACAAGGATTCAGGCAAAGTACAAAGGCTACAGGGTGAAAGGAGACTACCTGAGGCAGAAAGAAGCTGGTGAGTTTTTTGGTCATACACTAAAACCCTTAACTGAATTGAGGTTTGCGATATATACTACAAGACTTTGGTTGAGTGAATAGGTGTCCCCTACTTTAACCAAAACTATGCTACTTTTTGTTACCTTGTGTTATTTAATTAGCCACTAAGATTGAGACCTGCTGGAGAGGTCTGATGGCTAGGAAGGAGCGGGAAAGGAGGGCTTGGGCTGTCAAGGTCATAAAGAAGTAAGTGAGATGGGATTGATGGTTAAATTGGATTGAAATGGTGTTTGTAATGGAGGCACCAAACAATCTAATAACATCTACAATGCGAGGTTACCTGTCTGTTGATATGTTGCAGGTTCATTAAAGGTTTCATGACCAGAAATCAGCCGGCTTGCTGTGACAACAGTGAGTACCTGACTTTTGTGAGGCAGAACTACCTCACACGGCTTAGGGAAAACCTTCCCAAAACAGTCCTGGACAAAAACACCTGGCTAACCCCTCCCCCTATAATGCAAGAGGTGAGTGACACATGTTTGCATCCACAGCCTCTAATTCTACTGCTACATGCATGTTGGGTACTGGTTGGTAATGACGATATCCTGTGAAGGCGTCAGATCAAACAAGCCATACTACGTACTTTTTGTAGGTCTCCCAGCTCCTGCGGAAGCTCTACATTCGCCACATGGTACGGGTGTACGTTAAAACCATCACCCCACAGAGGAAGGCACAGGTATAATGCAAGGTCTTTCACAGACAATGTTATATACTTATACTGTGTATCAACATATACAGTATAGTTTCTGATTTTATGGTGTCTCCCTGTCTACAGCTTCAGCTGAAAGTACTGACCAGCTCCATGTTCAAAGGAAAGAAGGAAAACTACCCCTTCAGTGTCTGCAGACCGTTCATGGACACCAGGATAAGTAAGATTGCAGAACTTCTTCCTGTCACTGAGTGCAATTTCATGCACACATAGTATTCCACATAATAGCTTTTGTGCATTTATAAACACAAATATCCTTATAAACATGATTAAACAGAATATTCCAATTGTTCCAGCGGAAACTGGGCTTATGGAGACTGCAAATGCCAACAGTAAATGGGATAATAATGGGATGCATGCATGCCTCAGTATTCTGAGCAATATTGCTGAGTCTGAGATATTTGATTTGGTTTTCACAAATTTGGGATAAGAACCATTCCAGATTACTGCAAATATATTTTGTTCATATAAGGGATATGCATTTTTAAAAATGTGAATTAAGAGCAGAAAACATATTATTTTTAATAACACAACAACAACATTTGTGGGCCTGTTAACAGACTTGAAGACTTTTTTATTTTGCACATTGCTGACCATTGTTACGTTATTACATTCTGCTTGTGTGTTGTGTGAAAAGTAAGAACTATAATGTATTTTCTATTATTTTAGCTATATTCTGAGTAGTTGCTGTTATTTTATCTAGGTGAGGAGGACATAAACATCAAAGTGCTTCAGACGATTCAGCATGAGCACATCAAGGTAAACTAACAACAGCACTTACTTGGGGCCTGTATAATGAGCTTTAATTGCATCTTTGCCCTTATTTGATCCTGTCTCACTCTGCGTATCCGTCCCACAGTACAGTGTCCCAGTGGTGAAGTATGACAGGAACGGGTTCAGGCCTCGTCTGAGGCAGCTCATCTTCACTCAGGCAGCGGCCTACCTGGTGGAAGAGGCCAAGATCAAGCAGCGAATACACTACAACTCTCTGAAAGGTAAACAGCGATATAGAATAAACATTGTTATTTGTAGCGAGAGTTACACACGCACTGGAAAGTATAGCTATCATATTCATATGTTTATTTCAGATTCTCAAGGTGGCTCTATTTTCGTAGGTGTATCGGTCAGCAACCTGAGTGACAACTTCCTGATTCTCCATGTGACATGTGATGACATCAAGCAGAAGGTAGACTAATCAATAGGCTAGTGTCCATATAGGCATGGATTTATGGAAATGTGTCATGAAATTTGTCTTCGTCGCAGTCATTGACCGACTGAATGACTGACTGAATGCTTGACTGATTGATTGATTGATTGATTGACTGATTGTTTTAACAATTTTAGATTTTAAAACATAGCAAGACTCTGCCTTTCATTAAAAACATATGACATCAGGATAACACAATAAATTTGCTGCTATCGTTTCATCGTTCTACATTCATTAATTTTCTACTTTTATTTTCTTACGATATAACTAATGCAGAATTACCCGAATATATATAAAGTTAACACAAACATGCCTATTTTAGGTCATTTATAAATACAAGGAAAAGCACTCCAAGAAAACCCCACAATCCATACAGTTGAGACAGAATCCCAGATCAGCTCACAAACATAACTTCATGAATTGCTTTATTCAAGGCTGAGGCATTTAAAAAAATAATCAAATCATATATTTGAATATGACTAATAACATTTATTCTTTTAGGGGGATCTGGTTCTGCAGTGTGACTACCTGTTTGAGGCCTTGACCAAGCTGAATGTGGTGGCCAGCAAGCAGAGCTGTGTCAAAGTGGTCCAGGGCAGGTACACAATCTTTAAAACTGAATCCTCAATCCATTTTAAATTGTTGCAAAATGTTTACTGTTTTTGACTTGTTAAGAAGTCGCACGCTGTCATTTGCAGCGTGCGATTTGACATCCAGCCTGGCAGAGAGGGCTTTGTTGACTTCAAGAGCGGCCAGGAGTCCATGGTCTACAGGGCCAAGAATGGCCATTTGATGGTGGTGAGTATGAAGTTCAAGGATCAACTTAAGCCATTACTATTCATGACATGTTCAATAGACAGAGCTCTTTATTTTCTCAGGAATCTACCAGAACCAAGTCGAGATGATGATGGCAACGATGTGGGATGATGTTGCTCCTCTCACTCCCAGAGCCATTGCAAATCTCAGAGGCAGCCATGCTCGCTCTGCAGTCCTGCTGCGTGGCTGTTGCCAGAACTTGTGTTAATTACGACAGCTGATTTTTAAATTTTGAGCAACTCTTAATGTCAATGTTACAAAATGAAGTGTAGGCTATTATTACATGATTACTGCCAATACCTTAGTTATAGAGAGTGGACAACGTGCCCATAGTACAGCCTCAGTGGATCTGCTTGCTCCTCACACTCTCTGAATTATCTGTGTGTGTTGAACAAACTGATTCCAGCTGTGATTCATATACACAAAGGCCTTGTGTTCTTTTATAAAACAAACAAACAAATATCCATCATTGAGCAGTAAATCACATGCATAGAGGAAGTTGTAATCAGGATATATATATTTTTTTTATTAAACTGATATCCTGTTTCTTAGATGTTAACTGTAGAGAAAAATATTAACATGTGTGAAGCCATAAATGTCACGTTTATAATTTCTCACCAATGTTGTACCTTTACATTAAAACATTAAAGCACAACTGATACTGCACAAGTTTAACATCTTTAATTTTTCAAGAAAATTTGTTCAATACAGCACAAAAGGTACTGGTCAGCATATTTGAAATGGTTGCTTTGTATACTGAGAGATGAGTTGAGATGTAGAGGCGGAAATGTTAATCTGACATTATTTTATCATAAGGGCCTTTATTCTCATGGCGGCTTGGTGGACAGATAAGAAACACAGATTTGATGCATAAAACTGTGTCTTACATTCTTTGTAATGAAGCAAGTTTGTCCTTATTTCTGCATAATACAAACAAAAATGCAAAACCATCCCTTGCTGCTGGAAAAGGAACGCCCATAAATTTGATTGACATCCCATAATCTCTCTTCAATCGGGCACCCACAACTAGTGATTACATCGCCACCTTCTGGCTATTTTGCGTAATGCATTATAGAAAATTGCCAGTAGCCTATAAAGGGGTCTTGAACAGTAGTATTCGTTTTATTCTTTAATCCAGTGGTTCTCAACGTGGGGTCGGGGGACCACCAGGGGTCCTTGAGGGGGTTCCAGGGGGTCCCCAGCAAATTGATGAATTATTAAACTTCACCATTATTTCATTTACAATTAGTGAACACAATTAGAGAATGTAGAAGAATGACTGTTTTGATCATATTTTCACTGTTATCTCTCTACCTACAATACAGATAGTCATAGAATTCTGGACAAAATCATATCTAACAATAAAAATATTCTCAGATTTGGGGCAGAGAGACAAAATCTCATCAAATGGGGGTCCGTGGCCCTAATGTGGACTAAATTAGGGATCCTTGATATGAATAAGGTTGAGAATCACTGCTCTAATCCATATGAGGTTGTGACAGCAGATAACTAGTCATAGTACTATAATGGCCGTGACAGCAAGCAGCTTACTAACTAAGCTTACTAAATGAACTCATCTTTTTTTCTTTAAGAGAACTGAACGTATTGGTCTCTAGTAGCCTGCCAACTTTTGACTAACCAAATTCAATATGAATACTTTATAACTGCTTAAATGTAATAAAAACATACCTTGCTGTGAATTATAAGGAGGCCTATGACTTTACAAAATTGAGGTTTGTGCACAGGAAAAAGCTGCTTTAAACGGCTCTTCTGATTGGTCATGCAATCGTGTAGACCTCCTCCCTGCCCCGCCCCCCTTGCGCTGTGCTTGCAGTCAAAATTAAAAGTCTGCTGTAGCAATGTGAGAGCAGATTCGAGAAGTTGGAATCACTAAGTTGTACTTGGAAAACAGACTTTCTACAAGAAAAAAGAGCAAATATCATATCAAGATTGGAGCGTCTGTTACTCTCATTCAAATAGGCTACAATAATAGTAATAGTACAGTCCCTTACAGGTTCCTCTGCAGCTATGGAGGCAGATCCTATTGGCTCATCAAGTTTCAGTGGCTTGGTATGTAGCACACTCTGCTGGACAACTTTGGTACAGAGGCCAACATGAAAAAGAAGCGTTCCTGATTGCCTCCACAGGTTGAAGTCAGTGTAAATTGTTAATGTCTGTCCACTGAAACATCTATTCAGCTGAGACCTGGTGTCAAGAAACAATGCAATGCTGGAATTCGGTCGTCACCCCTTAGAAAATACTGCCAGAAGTTTTTTTCTGTATCATGTTCCAACTTGCTTTAGGAAACACTGAATTTTCTCTACCATGTCCAACAAAGAGGTAGATGTCAAAATACAACATAGGCCTACACAAAATACACTGCACAAAAATACAAATGGGGTGGAGGAAGGGTGGCTCTGGTTGCTCACATTAGCATAGGAAAATGTTGATATGTTTATACCACACACTTAGTACAAACATATTCAATCAGTCAAATAATCAATACTGCAAAGTTATAGGGAAGAAAAACAGGGTAACTTCAACTGTTTGCAGGCATATAGACAATGCCAATGAATAACTGCTCACAGTCAGCTTTATTTTTTGGAAGCCTTTACGTAATGAATGATACATTTTAAAATGTACATGGTCTCCCATTTCAGAGTGCCACTAGTATTTGTACTGCTTACTGTAATTTTTAGTATGTCATCCAAAATTCTGAAAATGCAACACTTGTGTTTGTCGTTCTCAACAGTTTCTCAACAAAGATAAACATGCTGAAATATATACCGTCATAAAGTCTGGATGCACCTGTTAATTTATAGATTTCCATGTATCGGCCCTTGTATAAATTAATATTTAACAAACAAAATCTGCTAGCTAACAAACAGTATGAGTTAAGGTAACATTCCCCCCTTTTTCCTTCATTAATTGCATTTGTGTAGGAGCTGGAGAGCCATATTCACTTGGAGGATTTGTTTTGTTTTATTTCATGTCAGTCAGAGAATAAACGGACGTCAGCTCCAATGATATCCTGGCTTTGGGTCCTTCCTTCATCTTCCACACAACGCAGAATTTCACCGGTTACATACAGTATGTATGTATGTGTGCGTGTTTCATATGTGTATATATGAGCATAGTTTGAAATATGGCCTATACGGCCCCTCAAACTCAAGTCATTCAGGCATATTCCCATATGGTGGGAATGCTTTAAAGCCTATCTATAGCCTGTCATCCTTATATTGTTCCTTATTTGGCCACTGAAGATGGCCGCATCAGTTTGAAGGGTGTTTAACTGCGCACAGCACATTTTCTTTCACCCTCGTCTTCAAAGTCTGCCAACAGGAGTCAGGAGTGGTTGCGGAATATCAGGCACATGGGATTGTAAAAATAAACAGTGTGAAACATTTACAGTCAGAACTACCCAAGTCACATGACAGGAAAGTGACACTAGCCGCGTTAATGGTATGGCATGTTAACACCACATTACCACCTGACAACCACATGTGGCCATTAAATAGCCGATTAAAATAAGTTGGCTCCCACTTGGACAGTATATGTGCCAATAAGCAGCAGTGGCAGAAGTCCACGGGAGGCTCCAGTCCAGGATGAGAGTAAACTCGCCTGGGCTGCGAAGTCATACACAATTTAATTAATCTTTTAACTCTGGAAACTATTTTTTATGAGAGCAATGTTCTATTCTATTCTATTCTATTCTATTCTATTCTATTCTTCGTGAATGTTACAGAAGCCTGGTCTTGTATGAACTCAATTTTGTTCACCATTAGGCCTATTTCTGTACCAGGGACTGTTTAGAGCAAAAATCCACTCACTAAAATATGTCCTATAGCCTACATGTTATTTTAAATATCCTTGACAGTGCAGCATATGAAATATTTGTCAACATCAACAACTCTTTAGGTTGAAGATTCCTACTTGTGATTGCAATTTCATCAGGAAACATTACCTCAGGATGTTCCAGTGACAGAAACAAAAGCCTGATTTGTGGATCACCATCAACCTTTACCCACCAAGTGGGCCTTATTAGTAATGTTAACAGTAGCCTACTGAAACAGAAAGTGTACCCATACCCCCACTGAAATCACCCAGGACACTATCACTGTCCATAAAATATGTCTTCCCTTCACTGTAAGTGAAGCAGGCCTGCACATGTGTCATTCAGGACTCACTGGGACTTTTCTTAGAAACCATCACCAAAACTCAACAGCCTTGGAAAACTGCTGGCTGTTGACAAAGGACAAGAGACCCTGCAAGATGTACAGACAACCACTAGATATCGCTACTGTAGCTCTTCTCGCCTGTGTTTCTTAGACTTAATAGGCTACAGATGCACATGAATGATTTTCAAAACTATTTATTCACCTTCAGGCATATGATAATGCCTATCCCTCTCCATATTCAGTGGATGTTTCATACTAACTACATTTCCACCACAGATACTTATTAGAGTGAAAGGATGTGTGTTATAACAGGAGAAATCTGCCTGGAAATTATTACATTAATTAAATAAAATAGTACTAACAACGTAATCATGGTTAACCTCTCAAACTGGTTTGGTGTGTGTCTAGGCAGGTTCTGGTGTGTAAGTGTTCACAGCAATACTTGGACTACCATTAATCTAGTAAATTGTGAACTTTTATGTTTGGGTTAATGTTACTTTCTCATTGGTATTCACACTTAGTTTTTCTTTATATCTTTATTTTTATTTATTTACTACACTGCCTGAACTTTTGTTTGAGAAATTTACTCATTGAACTTTGATTTTTATTCCTGTTTTTAATGATTAGGCCATTTAAAAAACATTTTTTACTGTTGACAGCTGCGATTTTATAAAATGTATCAACATTATTCATAGCTATTAAAGTCTTTATGAAAGTCTGTATTTAAAAATGGGTTTTAGGAGGTGATTTAAAAAGATGACAGTGATTTTACCATGTGTTACCATGTGTTTACTCCCAAAATAATAAAGTGTGCACTCAGAAGCAGTTGCGGGAGATCAGAGCAGACATTTCTCTCACCCATGAAGGAGGTAAGGAAATTCCTCTTGACAACATTCCTTGCTTACTTTTTATTTTTAGTATGCAGCTTGGTGGAGCAGTTGTTCTCAACCTTTTAGTCTTGTGACCCTTAAAAGGAAGTGCTGCCTAGCCTATTTACGACCCCCTGTCACAGGCTGCATATGGTGGTGAACAGTTCAACCAAAGAAAGACTTTCCCTTTTCAGGTTGTTTCATTTGATTCATTATCAGAGGAGGCCGATAGGCTGAAAACTATTCAGTATTTCACAAGAAAGAAGAAAAAATGAGAGAAAAATCTGAAAAAAAAGGACATGATAATAAATTTGTACAGTAGAAATATGTCTATAATATAATATGTAATATATATTTTCCTATCCTATGAGTCATCTCGCAACCCCCCCAAAATGATCTTGCAACCCCCTGGGAGGTCCCGACCCCCAGGTTGAGAACCATTGCCTGAGAGTACAATTTCAGCAAGTGTGTTACAGTAAGTGTGTTCACTGTGTGTGCAGGCTGTGCCAATGTTGCCCTGTGTGTGTGTATCTGCCTATAGAGCTGATAAGGGACATTTGGGGTGGTCACGGGGTGCACAGGAAGGGCCTTTCCTGGACTGGGTCAAGATGCCTGATCCCACTCTGATGTTCGGTTACCCCCAGCTGCCATCTGGTGTCCTGTTTCCTGGTGTCACCTGGCAGCCACCATCAGCCTTTCACAGCAGCTGCTCTGCTTTGGGAATGCACTGCAGAGGAGACTCCTTTACACTTCGCATAAAACTTCATATAGACACGCATACAGACACACTTACACAATATACAAGACTGTATAAACATATTAACAAATATGAAAGAATGAGATCCAGTTTTTTTTTAAATTTAAATTTGTTTTGTTCTCCTATGGTTTCAGGGTTGCCCAACTTCATTAACTCCTATTTAGAATCTCCTGACACTGAAAACCCTAAATCAGGAGATCAACCACTTTTTGCGGGTTCCTGAGTTTTTTTCCTTACATTGAACTATCTGGTCTTTATAACTTCCAGGCAACGTCCTCTGTGCCTTTAGCATGAACTGTTCAGTGCTGTACACCTTTTAAGCCAATAGGGGGCAGGGCATGCTAAGAATTTTTGCTAGTATTGTGAGGAGTCAACACATGGCATATCCTGTTTAATGTTATTTTGGTAACACTTTAGATTAGGGAACACATATTAGCTATTAACTATGGGTTTTCCATCAATAGTTTAATAATTTCTCTCAATAATATGTAACGCTAGCACCTTATAAGCCCCATACTGAGCAAAGCATACTGAGAGCTCAATTCATGTGCAACAACTTCCTTACTGACTGCTGTAAGACTAATTAGGTTATTGAGGGAAAACCCATGGTTAATGGGCTAATACAATAGTGCAGAATAAGGTGCTCATAAGTGGTTTGTAATGAGTAATAATGAACCAATACACTAATATGCATGCTAATAAGTTACTTATTAATAGTTAATATGTGTTCACTGTTCCATAATCTAAAGTGTTACGAATTTCATTTATTTTAAGATTTTTATCATTACATTTTTAAATACACATAAAGTCATGAAAGTGTTTTATTTTTTTTATTTAACAGTTTTTAATTTTATTGATTCTACTTGACTATTTTATATGGTGAGAGAAGCTCTATAATAGTAATATTCTAATTGGTGTGTGTGAGAGGTTAATTGTTATTTGTTGAGGAAATAATTTGCAAAGTACTTGGGCTTTTTAAGTAACTACCAACCGACCTGAAAACTGCGGCAGTATGCCAGGACAAATACCGCAGGCACAGTGTGATTTGTGGCATGTCCAAAACAAGAAGCATCTCAGTGTTCAGATAATGCACACTGAAACTCAACAACCTGAAACAGGATTAACCCTAATCCTAACAACTTCCTGAAAGAGCGGGTTTGACAGTGAGATGTCTTTGTTTGTGAAGGTATACTGCAACAGATTGATTTAGCCTGCACAGAATTAAGCCAGCAATGCGTACATTGTAATCACTGACAGTGGCTCTGTGGCTCACTGTAGCCTGTACTTTGATAAGTTACAGAAGCCATGTGTCTCAGTGCGTGGGCTGGTGATTGTTTGTCTTGCTCAATGGTTGCTTGTGAGTGAGTGGGCGGGGGTTAAAGCAGCTAGCCAAACATTGGAAGAGCTGCTGTTGGACTCGTTTGACTCGAGCTTTGATGGGGAAATCAGAGTGGGAGGTTTGATTTACTTGAACCAGTTTGTTCAATGTTTAGTATGTTTCGAGCTCAATAATAATTTGTTCAGAATTATTTGTTGCTTTTCACCCGACGCTATTCAGATGTAAAGCACCAGGACCAAGATAAGACCAAAATACAGAAATGGGTACACCCTTTGGGTCCTGAGGAATCCCCCAAAAATGTCATTGTTTTAGTTTTGATGGAACCATCACCACCATATTTTTGGTTTGTAGGACAACACAAGGACAGCTTTAATATATGGATATACAGTATTTAGTCATATCGAACAGTTAAATCAATGAGATTTTTTTGCAAGGAGATCTCAAAGTAGAATTTGTTATTCCATTCTCATAAATAAATTCCACATTTCATGTACAGATGCTTGTTGATTGTTCTTTGTTTTTTGTAATAACTTTGATCATTCATTTTATATTTCTAGAATGATTCTTCTACCGTCTCGATAAACATTCCCTAAAGACAACAGCATATTTTCTAGCAATTATCTATCTAAATTGTATTTTTATCTTGATATAATGATTAAGATACCAAGGAGAAGGTGAGTGTACAGGGAATTTTATTTTTAGCAATGGGCTATCTGCAGGTCTAACTCCCAAAGTGCAGCTTATAAAATACAATGATTATTGTGCAGTGGATGTCAAAGGTCATCATTTGGGATAAACACATTTTAACTTGTTATCACATTAACCTTTGGTACCATGATTGATCCATGATGTTGGTAATGCCAGTGACTAAAAGGTCAAGGTCTGGAAAAATGCTGAGTGTGTCAGCTTAGCTCAAATGCAAGAAGCAGAAACCTTAGTTGATGATTTTACTATTGAATCCCATAATGGAAAGACACACTTTCCCAGCAGTAGTATTCCTCCTTTTGGTTTCATGCATATGCAGAACATCAGGTAAATACTCTAAACTCCTAATTCATCTTAATCAAGAATGAAAATTATTAAATTTGAATCAAAGGCAAACACTGTATCTTATCTTCACCTGTATCTTAACTATTCTTCAGTGTCATCACTCCTAACTGATATGTATAGGTGTCAATGAACTCTTCGTTCCTTATTTTTGACAGGCCAGAGATGTGAGGGAAACTGTGGTGCAAAATTTGAATCATGTTCTTGCCACCCAACTTGTATCTCTCTTAAGAATTGCTGTACGGACTATAAGGAGTACTGTGTGGAAATCTTTCCCTATTCTGGGTCCATTTTCGGTGGAACAGATTTTGTTGTCCTTGATGCAACTTTCAATCAGAGTTCCCACATTGTATGCAGGTAGGACATTCATTTTCACATCGCAGTTTTACATGTTCCTAAATATTGCACATAAGCTTTGTAAATATGGAAGAGAAACTTGAATGCTTTTGGCCAAGATGTTTTCATCATACCTTTATTGTTGACAATTTAGAAAAATACCAGGATTTTGTTAGACATACAATATAACACATTTTTTAACATTAAACAAATTAACTGTAGATTTATTGTTTAGAACAGAAACATACCAATAATTGCTTCATAATGGCAGGTTCGGTGATGGTATCAAAACTGTGGGGTATGTGGATGAAAACAGCAGAGGCCATTGTATCTCCCCGCTGTTGTATGAAACAGGATTGGTTCCTTTCCAAATCTCCTCAGATAATGGAACAACATTCAACAGAAATGGAGCATGGCTATCAGGTACAATAACAATTACTTAGTGGTGATCTCAAAACCCTTTTTTCAAACTCAGTAACCCTAACCCATATTGACATACAGTATATTTTATTCAAATGTGTTGTAACAGTACATACGGGCAAGTTAGATCCTCAATTCAAGGCAACTTTGATAAACTCAACAAAATGGCAGTACTATGGTACACCTAATGTTGGAGGTGCTCTTCACATGACCTGGAATTCCTCTTTGGTCAGAGCGGAGAGGGTCAACATAGAGCTCTGGGGTTACAGGGAGACAGGTGAGTGCCACTGAAGTAAACCAAAACAGTAACTATGACTAATACACTCTTTCAAGTGGGAAATACATTGAATTCTGTGGAATGATTCTCTGTAGGAGAGCCCTACTCTGAATACTGGCAGGGTAAATGGATGTACCTGTACTCTCTTGCGAGGGATCTGCCAAACAACGGTACCTTTAGCTTTTTGCCCAAACCAGCAGAGAATGGCTTTTCAAATTGGGAGGTTGGCTGTGTACGTATCAGCTCCAGCACCTACCCTGATGGCATGTGGTATGTACAAACACTTCCTTGAAAAGAATTAGGATGATTATTCTCGCTATGGTCTCACACAGATGAAAAATCTCTGGAGATCATTATGTATTAATAGTGACAATCTAAGTCAGTTTGTCACTGACAGTCTAAGTGATGTGAATTATAGCGGGGAAAACATAAGCTTATTCAGTCATTTAGGAGATGATGTCAACATGCACAATTCATGAAGATAATAAAGACTTAACAGCTGTATTTGTAACATGATTGACTTAGGAATGTACATGCCATGTGGACTGAGGACCATGCACTAGCCTGGCATCTGGAGGAGAAGTTCAGGCAGGACTCAGCAGCTTGGGCACTGGATAAGTGCTTAGCATGGGACCAGCTGGAGAATCAGCTGCCCAACTTCCTCAGTGAGATCATAGACTGCCCATGCACTCTGGCTCAAGCGAGAGCAGATACCGGGAGGTTTCATGTAAGTGTGTAGCGTAACAAATTAAGATTTAGCTGCAACAGCCCCACTTTTTCCCACAGCACAGCCGTGGGCATCATAAGCCAAAATCAGGTCAGGCTGTCAGTCAGTCAGTCAGTCAAGTAATGCTTAGTGAGATGTTCCTTCGTGAGATGGCCTCTACAAGGTGTCTCTGACTAAGAGATGGCCTTTCGCCTATGGGCTAAATCCCACTACACTGCAACTAAATACGGTTGTCACTCCTCATTGGAGGGCTTAATCCTGTTAACCTGTTCACACAGTTTGGTTATTAAAGAGTAACTAAGCTCCACCCAAATCTTTGGTGAAGCCTGACACCTAATGGTGAAAAATGGTGAAAAAATCACCTGGCACAAAGGCCAGCCAATAGCAGATGGGCAGTTCAGTACCCTACTTTTCACCATTATGTGTCAGGCTTCACCAAAGATTTGGATTTGGGGTTTAGTTACTCTTTAAGGAGAGAACCGCATTCTACAACCAAACTCACTAAGTGAAAATTCAGGTACTGACTATTGAATTTGAAAGCAGATTCGGTTAGTCCAAGTAGTGTGTACCAGAACCGGACTGGACAACTGCTTGTTAACTGTTGTTAACATTATCATTGTTATTTTGAAAGAGACGGAGGTAAGTGTTGTGAGACATTCTCAAATTTTCTATCCAGTCTGTTTCATTAGAGGAGCAGAGATTTTATTGCACTTGATAAGACGAGGTAATTACTTTATATTTTTATGAAGGCTGGAAATTGCCTTTTGCCTTTTAAGCATAGTTACTGCTAACCAGTGCAAGGTCTAAGGCAGGTGAGGCACATGCTAGTCTACTCTAATTACTTTGCATGCACACATTTCCTGAAGCACCAACATGCTTGTGCCCAACCTTTCCAGCATAGATATTATGTTTTATTCTGCAAAATTATAGCTAGTGCTGAACATATACAAATCATAGATCATATGTATTTGCTGATATATAAGGGGACTGTTAAGACCTTTGACTGAGAAACACAATGACAAACTGAATGCTAAAATTAAATGATAAGTTTCCATGTTATGCAGGAAATAGGTCGGTGTATTGATAATGATTAATTGAAATGCAATTGCTTACTGACGGCCTTCAAATTCTGGGTGGGAAAGCTCAAACACTGGGTGGCCACTGGCTGCCTTAGTCAAAGCATAGCTATGCCTCTGAACTGTGGTTGATAAATGAACACACTGAAGTGCACATTTTCCTTATTGAGTACTGATGCTGTGCCTTTCTCCTCAGACTGACTATGGCTGTGATATAGAGAAAGGGAGTGTGTGCACCTACCACCCTGGAAGTGTCCACTGTGTGAGGGCTATACATGCTAGGTGAGTCCTTGACCCAGACAACTTTTGTAACTTGTTTTCAGGGTTGGGTAACAGAATTCCTGTAACAGCATTACATATTGTAAATACAAAAACATTTAACTGTATTCCTTGACTTTACCTGAAAAAAAAAAAAAAGATTTTGATTACAGATACTTGTGAAAAATTTGAGGATTACTTCCGGGAATACTTTTAAAGTGAAAGTAAGAAACTGAGAAGGCCATTTAAATAGTGGCAGGTGTTCAACGTCTTTATAAAATGTGAAATAAACCTGAAATAAATTTCCAAAATTTCTATCACTTTTAGGCATACCAGGTATTGTGGACCTGCCAATAAAATGATATCCTGTCTCTAATAATAGCCTCTAATATCTACCTGTGTTGTTGAGGTAAATAAAGGGCCCAACAATTACTGTAAATTTTACGACACCTTTATACATCAAACATGGCAAAGACATTACTGAGTTTGGGTAATCCCTTGGATTACGTTATTGATCACAATTTTGATGAGATAACTACTAACTGTAATAGAATGCATTTTTAAAAGAACCTACCCAACTCTGCTTGTTATGCACAATATACTGTGCAACTAACACAACATGGCCTCTTCACACTGAAGGGTTAATATACACCAATAGTGCATTGGCCCTAGTAAATCCTGTTCAGAAAGAGCTATTCCAGCAAATAAACGGGCACCCAGGCCAGTACAGTGTAGTTTAGCTAAAGCAGAGTTCAATGTTCTAAGTGACAATGCATTAACAATTTATTGACAGCCCTAAGTATGGGGCAGGGCAACAGTGCTGCTATGACAGCACAGGCACCCAGGTCCTGACAGAAGACTCTATTGGGGGGAGCACCCCAGACCGAGCGCACGATTGGGGCTCGCCTCCCTTCAAGAAGCCCCCCAGAGTTCCTGGAGAATCCCACTGGGTCTATGACGTTCTCAGCTTCTACTACTGCTGCCTTTGGTCTGACAACTGTGACAACTACTTCAAACACCGGCCCTCCAGTGACTGCAGGAGTTACCAGTCACCCAAACCAGGTGAGTGGATCATCCTTACCCAGAGTATGTGTTTTATAAGATTAGTGCTTCAGATATCATCAATACACAGATACATTTTTTCAACAATTGGGTGTGTAATTCCAGGTGTGGTGTTTGGAGATCCCCACTTCATAACTTTTGATAGTGTCAGCTACTCCTTCAATGGCAAGGGGGAATACTCTTTGGTGATTTCAGAGGACAAGCAGCTCACAATCCAAGGCAGAACAGAGCCTGTGAATGGTAAGGTATTGAAGTTGTGGAGCCTTGAAGGTTGACTTTTCTCTGAATCCAGATTAACTGACTGAATACATAAATAAATAACTAATCATTAGTCTGATTTTTCTTATCATTGTAACTGATAGGAACCCTGATAAAAGCAACCAAGTTGTCAGCTGTTGCCATGAGAGAAGCGTCCTCCGATATTATCGAGGTGCGGCTTGACAGCAGTCAGAACCGCCTTGAGGTGTTGCGGAATCAGAAATCCCTCTCATTTACTGAGCAAAGCTGGATGGACATGAAAGGTGAGATCCTCACTCACCTTGCCGCAATATAATGAAGTACTCACTGTAGAGACCTGGAACAATATTTTTTTAGTACTCACAATAAAATTTTGTAAACATTTTATTTTTGTTTATTTCATTTGATTATGAAGTATGAAGCACATTTCCAATCCTTATATTTGTAATACGTGGCTTTATCCTGGTAATCAACCTTTGGATTGGTGACTCATCACAAATCAAGTAATACGGTGTAAACATAAACATTGAACTGTTACAGATTGTAGGATAAATTCAAACTTACCACTATCACTGACTCTAGCTAGCTGCCAAAAAAAGTCATTCACAAACCAGAAATGTAGAAGCTTTTTGACAGTGATTTGACTTTCAGTGAATAAAAGAGAGTAGTGTAGTCTTGTATCGTAAAAAAAGGCAATTTTATCCTCCACAGACTTAGAGAAGATCATACGGCTTTAATATTATCTTGTTTACACTACTGCAACTTCCTCTCTTCCTAAGTCAAAAATCACTCTCACATCTCCAGAAAGATTTAATAACTGCTGCAGACTTTTATGAACTTATTTTTTTTATGAACATATCCCTCCAAGGCTAAACCTCTAACCAAACCTCTTTTCTAGATGTGTTTGTGTTTTCCCCTACCCCTAACAATGTGACCGTGATGTTCCCCACTGGATCTGGAGTGGAAGTGCGACTAAGAGAGGGAACCATGACAACCACTGTGCTCCTGCCAGACGGGTTCAAAGATTCCACTCTTGGGCTGTTAGGAAAAATGAATGGTGATGCCAAAGATGACCTTGTTGCCAGTGATGGTCAACTCGTATTGAACCAAAGCAATCCAGAGGAGTTGTTCGCATTTGGGCGAAGCTGTAAGAAATTATTCAATTAGACACCACAGATTATGTTTTGTTCTTCAAGATTCATGTGGTGTTTTTTCTGCTGTGAACCTACTCTTTCATATATGTATGTCTGTATGTTAATTGGATCATTACTAATGCTGTTGGTACATACTTTTGATGATGCATATTCTTCTTCATGTCTTACAGGGGCTATATCCAATGAGTCTTCCTTGTTCACATATGATTCAGAATATCTTTTGGACACATATTTATATGCTCCCAGACACGACGATAGTTTTGTTCCAGTGTTTTCTGTCCCTGATAATCCAGATGATCCCCTTGCCAATCAGGCATCTGAGATATGCACTGGAGAGGGCTCTCTGTACTGTAGGTATGAGAAGAACAGATTACTACTACTAGAACTACTATTACTATTACTACTACTAATATTCATCAAATCGTAAATTTTATCCTGAAAAAATGTAAAACACAAAATGTGGACATTACACAACAGCAAGCCGTAAAAAAAAAAAATACAGATTACATGTTATTTAGCATTTTTTTTTATTTCTTTTTTTCTAATGAGCAAGTACACTCTTACACAATACTACAACAGTACAGTTTCTAATCTGCACTCTTTACCTCTGTACTGTAGGTATGATATCCTGGTAGGTCGTAGTCTGAGGCTGGGGAATGCTACCAGGGTGTCTTTTCAGAATCACATTCTTCTTGTGGAGCATCTAGAGCCAGGTGGGTGCATAGCAAGACACAATGGAAATGTATATGAGAAAGTAATTGTTATTTGAGCAAGTAATTGTTAGTTATTGTTGCCAGAGATAAATACTCTTATACTATGCAGTGGTATCCTGTGGCTGGCTTTCACCACCAAAAAATGGGAAGAAGGAAGGGACCACATATCTACAAGGAGCTATGGTGAGGCTGTCCTGTAATGATGGCTATACCCTTGAAGGATCGGAGAATCGCACATGCCAGGAGAATGGCCAGTGGTCCGGAGAACCCACAAACTGTGTGGCTGCCAGTATGAATAAATAATAAAATCAGTTTTGTCCAATGATCTAACTCTTCACTGAAAATCAATATGAGTGAGTGTCTGTGTCCAGGCATGTGTGCATGCATGCGTGTGTGCGTGTGTGTGCATGCGTGCGTGTGTGTGTGTACATGATTTTATTCATCCAATCACCTGTGGACAGTGGAAATGAATAGAAAATCGAATCACTCTCATGACTTCTTCACATGAATAATCATGTTTGGCGTGAGCACCCCTTGTCAAACTATGGGCTCTGAATGGAAATGCATGTAAGAAATAGGAAATGCATAATGTTAAGTTGACCAAGTGGAGATGGAACAAGTAGAGTCTCTTATTAGAGTCACTGCTGTTTATTTACTGCTGTGAGTCTATGTGTAGAATTTTTACAGTGTAGAAAAAAAATTGCCAAACTTATAGGAAAAATTAGGAGATGAGGAAAAAAAAAAGAAAACACATCTTCAAAAACTTATGGAAGGGAAAACAAAAACTAATAAACAAAACTCAGATCTGCCACTCTAGGCTATTCCCATCGGCTTGGGCCCTAACCAATATAACAGCATGTTACTTATGTCACATACAGTTAGAAAAGAACTATTTCTCGAAAAAGCCTCATCTCCAGCTTTCAAAGGCTATAGCTCCTCCTACAGAGACAAACCAAATGCAATTATTCATGTAACTCACTGTGTAGTTTGAACCTGGTTTGCAATATAGGCTACAAACATATCATTTATCAAGTGTCTAAAAAAAACCTATATATTCAGGGTACTTAAATAAGCCTATTTCCAAAATATCCATTGAGACATCCCTCTAATGCTACCACACTTGCCGCAATCCCCTGGGAACCCCTCTAGGAAAAGATTTGGAAACTCCCACCTCTGGTTTGGCAGTTCCAGGTGTAAAAAGAAGCATGGTCAAGTGACAGAGAGATGAGACAATCAATTAAATTTCCATTCTGTAACAAGTTCAATAAATAGTATTCTTAGAAATATGTAAGTCTCTGCCAGTTCAAAAGGATATAAAAAAAACAAATAGAAAGGTTGCTTGCAAATGCAACGTTGAACATGTCATTGCTTGAAGGCCTCCAGACAGAAACTTGGCAGTGACTGAAAACCTCAATGTTGCAAACCACGGTAAGTATGCATTTAAAAGATACAAGGGGAGCGATTAACAAACACTTCTATGTGCCGGCATGTTGTAATGAATAGAAATACATGTAAATGCAAGTATACAGGTACATGTGTCCTACACTACAAGGCATGGGGTAGCCCCGAGACGTTTCCCCCTATGAAGGTAAATATGTTGCAAAATGCGAGAGCTTGTAGACTTGATGTGAGAACTTGTAAAATACGATGTGAGAACTTGAAGAACAAAAATGAATGTGAAGTCACAGAAAAAATATTCACAAATGTGTAGATTGATATTTACATGAATACAATGACAGCTGCAAACTTGTAATCCAACATTTACTCATATTTATTTATTTTACTTGAGTCCATTTTCCAGTACAACCACAACTCCGTGATTACAACCTCTCGAATCGGTCACTGCAACTTCCCAAATGTGCTCTCTTGCATCACTTGACTTTTGCAACACTTCTTGCGATAAATGTGTTGCAAAACTCACTTGTAGCTGTGAGAGAGCGCTCTTTTGCTCTGCTCCAAGCCAGGGTAAGTTTCTTCCAAAAGCTTTGTTTTGGTAGGTTAGTACTGTGATTAGTTAACTAACATAGTTAGCCATTAGCCAAAGTGCGCATTCACTCTCATTTTGCTAACGTTACTACACGTTATAAGGAATGTGAGGTTTTGGTGGCGTGCGTGCGGCACAGTACTAACCTACCAAAACAAAGCTTTTGGAAGAAACTTACCCTGGCTTGGTGTGCCATAAGGTTAGCGGATCTAACTGCAGACATGGAGCACGTCCTGAGGACAGCACATGGAGCAGAGCAAAAGAGCGCTTCGTCTTCCGATTTCTGATTGGTACACCCCCCCCCCCTCCACGCCCCCCTCACAGCTACAAGTGAGTTTTGCAAAACATTTATCGCAAAAAATGTTGCAAAAGTCAAGGCGCGCAGATTCGTCACTTTGTGATGCAAGAGAGCACATTTGGGAAGTTGCAGTGACCGATTCGAGAGGTTGTAATCACGGAGTTGTGGTTGTACTGGAAAATGGACTCAAGTAAAATAAATAAATATGAGTAAATGTTGGATTACAAGTTTGCAGCTGTCATTGTATTCATGTAAATATCAATCTACACATTTGTGAATATTTTTTCTGTGACTTCACATTCATTTTTGTTCTTCAAGTTCTCACATCGTATTTTACAAGTTCTCACATCAAGTCTACAAGCTCTCGCATTTTGCAACATATTTACCTTCATAATTTCCCCCTCCCTCCGGAGACGACACTTGTGGAATCCTAGAGAGATAGTCAGCTGTGTAGTTTTCTTTACTCATCCTGTGAAGAACTTAAAAGTAGAAGGGTTGCATGTTGAGGAACCACCTTGTGCTCCTGGAGTTGGTGTCTCTCATATCCTTCAGTCAAGACAAAGTCCGGTGGTCCTCAGCTGATTCTTGATCTCTGCTCCCTTGATCCTTTGCAAAACCTCCTTGGGATGACTGAGGTGTTCTTCCCAGTCGATTGTAAAATCATCAACGTAAGCTGCAGCAAAGGATTCTGTGCCTGCCAGTATTTTATCCATCATCCTCTGGAAAGTGGCTGGTGCGCTGTGGAGGCCAAATGAAAGGTCTCAGGATATACAGCATGTAGGCATAACAAGGATGAACTTTTTGCCTGCCTGGCTTCTCAGCTATGGCCTAGTCCACACTTATCTGGGTAAATTTGAAAAAAAACAACAACAAAAAAACGAAAAGCGCTTTTGTGTCGAAAGTTTTCTGTCCACTCTAGCGTTTTCACTAGCTTTTCTGAAAAGTCTCCTGTCTACAGTGAACTGCCAAAAACATGGATGCATGCACAGGCCACGTGGGCAGCCAGCCCACTGGCATTTTTAAAGGTTGTTGTTGTTTACAGAGCGATTGTTAAGAACAAAGTCAGTTAGCAAGTTAAGTTTATGAAAAATTGCCTAGATCAAAAAGTGAAAAAGTGGTCACGGTAGAGTTGTTCTTTTGTACTTCATGTTGTGCGAGCAAGTTTGGGGTGGCTCGCCTGAAATCACATGACAATCGCACGTCAGCATTGTCGAAAACCCCTGTTTTCCCTGTCCACACTACAACACAAAAGCGGCGTTTTCAAATGTATCCACTTGAGAGAACAGTTTTGAAAAGCTCCGTTTTGGGTGGTTGAAATCGCTGTCTTAGTTTGGATCAAAGGCCAAAACAGAGACCCTGTGGTAAGCTGGCTTTCTGGGCAGGTTTAACCATATTCTTTGAACTGGCTGTAAATCCCTGGCCAGTAAAACCTCTTGGAAATCCTCATGAACATTTTCATAAAGGCTACGTGACAAGGAATAGTGTGGCCCAACAACCTCTCAACAAGCTTTTGATAGGACAAACTGTGTGCCATAATCACACATTCTGGAAAGTAGTCAATTTTCAATCATGAATTGTTCGCTGAAGGGACTGACAGTGGAACCTTCCCCTGCCTTCTTGAAACAATCTACAAGAGTGGTGTCCTCTCTCTGCTGCTTGGCATGATCACAGGGGGATATATTTACACAGATCTGAAGCCCCAACTTCCTGACCTTGCTGATTGGCAACATCAATTCCCACAACTGCTCCCTGCACTTCTCCCATCTCCCCTCCTGTGTGATTTCAACGTCAACTACCTCTTCCTTGTAAAATGCATAAAAAACATAAGCTGCAATATGTCTGCCTCAGTAGCTGGTGTATCAGTAGAGAGTGCATCACAGGCTGGCTTGTCAGTAGCAGCTCTTCTACCTCTGGCTCAACAGGTAGTGGTGTTACATGGACTGGAGTCTCAGTAAGCTCCCTTGCCTTTGATTTGTGACTACTCCACATGGCTTCCATATTCTCTCTTGAATCAAATCAGGCAAAATGGGTAGATCTGTCCCCAGCAAAAGAGGGTAGGGCAGAGGCTACTTCAGCCTTCATCAAATAGACCTGGTTGTTAACGTCTATGTAAACCTTAGCAGTGGGAACTTTTGACTAATAACCATGGACACAGATAACTGTGAGCATGTCTTCCTCATTCCACATTTCCCTGGGAACAAACTGGGGTTGTTTTAGTAGCCTAACCTTAACCAAACTTTTAGTTACCTAAACTTAACCCTAATCTTAACCTTAGTTGTTTTAGTGCAGGCTATGCGGCTGGCCATGCATAGGTATAGTATGAATCAATGTGTAGGTATAATATGAATCAAGGGTGCATAACATTTTCGTAATCATACAAACCATTTCAATATCATACAATCATATGAGAACACGTTGACTAGTTGGAGTGAGAAGAATCAAAATCAGTTAATGCGTAAGTTAGTTATATGCCTTCATTTGGGAGCCTCTGTTTACAATGCATGTTTTTTGTCATATTTCAGATAATATAACAGGAATTGTGGTTGGCTCAGTCATTGGAGGTTTGGCATTGATCACAATTATAGCGGCAATCATACTCCAATCCAGAAAACAGAAAAGGTATGTGATGCAGTAACCATCCTCAATGGATCACAATTCTGTGGGCTAAAAGATTAAAATGCATTACTTCATTTGAATATGTTTTTGGACATATTTTGAGTATAAGTAGCTTTCTGGCTTTAAAAGACATATATGCTGTAGTTTCCTTCTACTGAACCACAGTCAGTTTTCTCTCTCTCTTGTTTTTTCTCAGAAAAGCTGCACAGTCTGATGGAATAGTGACAAGCCAGGCCTTCTAACCAGAATTCCAGCTTTATTGTAATACATGTTCATGTAATACATATCTCCATCTAACATTGAATGGTTGATCAAATACCCCTGTTCAGTATGGAGAAGCAAACTAAATTGTAGGATCAGACCAAACACCCTTTGGGTTTAACCAGGAGCAAAGGGGAGCTGTCTTGATAGGCCTGACCCAGAATGTTGCCAGAACAGAACGCAACGCAGATAGATTTGATAGTAAACTGTGGTACTATGGTAATGATTCTGACTATAACTTATAAGCTACAGCAAATTGTGATCCCTGCAAAGTTAAGATTCATGGCACTATTATAAAAACAAAGAAATCTATGTCCTGCCTACACTAAGATACATGTGGTTAGGCAATCATCTCTATAAAATTAAGATGGAATTAAGCAAATCAAAGAATTGAAAGTTGTCATTTTCTAAATTAATAATAAGCAGTTGCTAATACAAATTGATTACTTCCATAGTAATCCTGAATTAGTTACCAACATCAACCACTTGAAGAATATCAACAGGCATATTCCATAACAGCATCAACACACTTACGTAAGAATAGTATCTGTCTGCATCAATTTAAATTTTGAGACCTAATTCCAAACCAAAAAACTGGAATTTTTTTGTGAATTTTGTTATACAATAAGCTCAAGTGCATGATGAGGGCCCTTTGTAAGTGGCATTCCCATGTGCCTGACAACAAGTCACTCGGCCTGATCAACAGCTCATTCTGCATAAATAGTACACAGTATTCATGCTAACTACACTGCATACATTTATGTACTTGCAGCATAGTACGGGATTATCTGTATGAAAACTACAGCATATTAATAAATTCAGTTCAATAAGCTATCCATGATTAAAAAACTCCTGTCACAGGCGGGGCATTCGACGTGTTACCCGCTACACATGTATAAGCACTCCTTTTTTGTTCATATCATACAGAGCAACTCATGTTTGGGGATAATGAAGGTAAAGAAAATTCCTTTAAATCACCTATGGATACAATGGATTTTTCTCCTCATGCTGCTAAATGAACTGGAGTACTCTGTGCTATGTATTGTCTGTGTACTGTAGTTGTCCTCAAGTGCTGATGTATATAACTGATGCTGTTATTGTGTTTTTAATCATGTTCGAAGTGAGACAAAATAAAACTTTCCAAATTGGTTGGACAGTAAAGTTATTCTATTCTATTCTATTCTATTCTATTTTATTCTATTCTATTCTATTCTATTCTGATGTACTGTAGCTTTCTTTCCAGGGGAATCTCTCTCATGAGCCCTGTTCTCATCAGTATGACAGATCCTTACTGATTATGCTAATTCTAAGTGTGTGAAGTAGAACATGCAATAGTGGAAAGCACACACTGAAGACTAGCACAGTACAATAGTGATATATCTTTGTGGGTGTGCAGGTGAGCAAATATTCATCGCACAAGCCTACAGAAGGGAAGTGAATCAAGCAGGTACGTCATCATGCCAATTACGTTAATTGACCAAAAGTGACTGTGCCACTAAACACATAAAATGACATCTCCATATCATTCACAGAAGGTTATAGGTTCTTTCTGGGGTTTCTGTCCAAGCTTACAATATTTAACACGCAAGTCCCACACTTGCATGGTAGACAGTCATACTACAGATCAGGTCAATTCAAAAGCATGTTCTTGAATTAGACAAAAGATAATATTTCTGTTGGGTTTTCCTTTTCAGCTCTGTGATACTGCATTTACTTGGGAACATTTATATGTGATGTGATTTTTCTTCTTCTGAGTGAAGGTTTTAAAATATGTGCTTTCTTATTGCACAAAAATGGGTGTGTCTGGCATGCACCAAGTGCTTTTCTTGCTTTTACTGTGGCATAAGTGTTACGAAGTTATAAAAACTGATAGCATGACTTCTGACATATTTAGAAGCTCTCAGCAAAGAAACATGACTCCCAGGATAGTTTTAAGATGGGCCACCATGAGGTTAAAGCTACTACTCGTAGAAATTGAAATCTGATGGCTTTGATGACCCCTTGAATTCCTTAGTGGTAGTATTTTACGTCGGCTGTCATGAAGAAACTCACCACTCAATTCCCCCTCTGCAGACTGCAGAGAGAAGACATATGTATACAGAAGAAGTGATGTGAAAGCTTTTTTATTTTATTTATTAAATTATGTCTCAACTTTAATTGCTCGTTTAAATTTTGTTTTACACTCTATCTGAGCCGGAACAGGTACCTAAAGCATTTCACTGCGCATTGTACTGTGTATGATTGTGTATGTGACAAATAAAATTTGAATTTGAAATTTGAATTTGAAATTGTCATCATGTAAAATGCAGTGGTAGAAAGAGTACTAAAATAACCTACTCAAGTAGAAGTATTGTTACTTTGCTGATATTGTATGTAAACGTTCTGTTGTAAAAATCTACTTCAGTAAAGGCAAACATATCTTATTTCAAATGACTTCAGAGTAAAAGTTCCTGAGTTACTTTTAAGAAAAGAGAATGTTGTTAGATGTGATTAATTATTAAAGATATTTTTGCTGAAGAATATTTAAGGTACAGCTAGAGTAGGTTAGAAAAGCAGTGTTGCCTATACTAACAAACAAATTTATTAAGTTTGGGCGATGCTAACAAAACATTTTGGCTAACAGGTTATAATACTGAAAGACAGCGAACCTACCGGAGCCTAGCAGTAGAGTGGATCTATTCTTCTTGATAATACATTGGTGATTGATGTGGTTATCCTGATTATTCCAGGACTGTAGTAATTTCAATTACAGCAACAGTTGATGCTGCACAAATAGCTAGGCACCGAGAAAATAAATTAGGCTACACGTTAGAAACCCTTTCTTAATTTCCTATCAATTCAAACAGCTATCTTGTATATAATGAGGGTTCATATTGGCAATAGTTTTGTGTACTTTCTAAGAAACATTCCTATAAATTAGCTTTCTTGCATAGTAATTATTCATGGAAGCCACTAATGTTACCCAAAAATTGTATTCCCAATTGCAATGAAAGTGTAGTAATTTTCAGTAGAATGTTAAAAAATTAAAACACCAATAAATTGTTTTTATTGGGCCACTGTTATACATGAATCTATCAAGTTTTGTACTTTCAGTTAGTTTGAAAGTACAATTATTTTTCAACCTAAGGCAAGGATTTACATTTCTTTTAGATTTTGTCTGTGTAAAAGGCAGCCCAGTTTCCATTTACTTGCCTTGTAAATTGTAACACTTTACTTTGTAACACTGGTAATGGTATTAAACGTCGCTTCCATCTGTGCACTGTAATGTTTGTTGCTGAATATGTATGGTAGATTTGTCATCTTAATGCATTTGTAAAGGATGTGGTAAGAAGCAGTTCAGACCATAGAATTAAGTTTTGCTTCCTTTTACAGTCCAATTTCAGCATACCTAGTAACTGGGAATGTTTCACTTCGTACCTTCGTAGAAAATACATGGTACATTCTGGTCTTCATGGAATGGAAAAGGAAATAACCAATTTGAAGGAAACATATTAATGCCATAGGAACAAACATTGCTTCCTTTTATGGTCCAGTTTCAGTTTACTGAATAAATTTAAATGTTTTACTTAGTACTATTGCAGAACATATGGTAGATGTTTGTTTTAATGGGATGCGAAAGGAAAATAAACAATTATAAAGGATATGGTAGGAACCTGGTAATAGCCTCATTTCCTAGGAATTATGCCATTAAATTCTACGTATTTACTAACTATAACTGTAAGTACTTGATATTTTTACCATGTATTACCTATTTACCTGGTAAATACCTAGTACTTGACCATGACCATAAAAGGAAAGGTTGCAGATATTGGCTTGTTAGATACCGCCCTGTTTCATGGTGATGATTTATTCTTTGACTAAAGCTGGGTCCATTTGTGGAACAGCACAACCATGAAGATGCAGCTCTCTATGTAAAATTCCACATCACTGTGTCCACTGCGTCAGTCTTTCTGTATCAGTTCATCACTTTGCTAAGATGCCAACAGGGCTGTCACATTGTAAAATTATTTGCCCTACACACTCATCACATGATAATGATTGATTTGTTAATAGTCTTGAGTTCACCATGGCATCCCAAAGAATGGTTATGCACAGGTCATTTTTTGGAGCTTGGGTTTGGGAGCTGAAAGTAACGCTGTTGTTTACTCTCCCTGTGAGACTCTGAATGTACATGCTGTTCCCTCACATAACACAAGGCTGTGATTTCTATGGAAGACAAAGAGCACCAGTATGTGACAAGACTGCAGAGGCCATCGGTGAATAAAGTGTCTGGTTGCTGTTGCCGGAGTCATTCACCAACAACTTGCCATATACTCTCAAGAGATATAAATTCAGATAATTAGCATGATCCTCTCCAGGTCCCAGGGCAACGGAGGAGTAACACCCCAGCCCATGACACACCAAGTCATTCTCATCCCATACATAATGCTTACTGCTTGACAAGTGTTAAAATGAATCAGCTGGGTATATAAAGTGTTTGAGTGAATCATTACAGCTGCCATAGCTGACTTTTCCTAGGAACTCCTAGCCACTGTGTGGTAGTTTTTAAGAACTGTTGAGTAACAGTATAGAAGCCCCATTGTGTCTTGGCCATTACTCTAAGCAAAGATTTGTCAGGGTGGAGCTACAGGGTTTGCAGATTCGACATCACTTTCCTTCATTCTGAGGTAATTTTTGGATATGGGTGAACAAAATAAAGTATTATCCCGTCCCATTTTCCGCCGAGATGTGAGCTGGGATCCGTTCCCTAACTGGACACAGTCGAACCGCATCTTTGAGCAGGATTTTGGCCTCCCTCCTTTCCTGGAGCCTAGTGATCTCAACTGGATAGACTGGGCTAAGAGGAGACTGGCGTCTTTCTCCTGGCCAGGGTATACACATTCTCCCTTTCTCCCTCCATTCAACGGTCACCCCCCGGCAGCATCTAGCCAACGGCTTCAAAGACAGCTGTCTGGTGGAGTATCAGAGATCAGAACAGGGCAGGACAGCTGGAAGATTAACTTGGATGTCAATCACTTCTCTCCTGAGGAGATCACAATTACAACTAAGGAGGGCTACTTGCAAATATCAGGTACTGCACATGCTTTTCTTACCTTCTCACAGAAGGTAGATACTATGAGATTAATGTTATGAAAAAAAAGTGAGATTCACTGCTTCAAAAATTATTATTAAAATGACTAAAATTAAGTAAAACAATCATTAAATGTACTGCATACATTGACATTAATAATATGATATATTACATGAGCTTGCAAAGTTAATGAATTTGTGTCATTTTACATAATTTTCTGCACACATGTAGTTTGATTGTCCCCGCTTCTCATTTCAAGGAAATCATGAAGAAAGGCAGGATGAGCATGGATCGGTTTCAAGGTGCTTCACACGGAAATATAAGTAAGTTATCTCTGAGAAGTACAGTTGAAGTATTTTGAAAAATGAAATTCATATAATTTTAGAACTCTATGGGATTTAACATCATGGCTGTATATAATCAGTCATGCTAATCCAAACATTGTTACATATTGAAGGTTTTAGAAGGCAAGAGGTCAATAAAAAGACAGAGGATAAATTGTCCTGTAGCAAGGATAGGCTTTAGTGAAAGATGCAAAAAATAGTTATTAGCCTCTTAGGACTGGTTAAATGAGTATGCCAAAAAAGGGACAGGAATATGCAGGAAACAAAGAAATAAGTGTGTTTAGTTGTATAAGATGAATGGGATTTGCTGCAGTTGATTCATTTGTTACTGATACCCTTTCACTTTGTTTCTTTAAGGCTGCCACAGGGAGTGGATTTGCAACATATCAGTTCCTCACTGTCTGGTGATGGACTTCTGTCTGTACAGGCCCTCATCCCTGGGACCGTCACCAGTGACTCAGCCAATGAGATTGTCATCCCCATTCAGATCAGGCAAAAGCAGGATGGTGAAAAGTGAAAATTAGTGACCAGAACTTGCGATCCATCACAGACCACAATCAGATTTAGTTGTGGTCCAAGTTGTGTGCAACACACTGTTTGTAGCATTTGCATTAAAAAATGCTAGTTCACTACAGCTTACTAAATGTGATCTGCTGTAACAACAAGCTTGTCTCCCTCCCTACCATGAGATACTGTTTGATGCTGTAATGCATCGTCACCATTGGCATTTCACTCAGAGACTGAGCAGATCCAGAAAAACACAACTGATTCTGAGAATGATGAATAGATTTTGTTTGTAACATCACCATGACCTTGTCACAAATATTTCATAATTTTTTCATACGCTTCCAATGTCTCTATTATACAGAAAAAAGTGTCAACTATAGTTTATACTGTTGAATATTCTAAGATCAGTAGTGACGATGCGTCTCACAGCTATCCAGCCTGGTCCTGTCATCGAGGGTCCTTTGGTTGGAGTTTCTTTCGTAGAAAGATATATAGAAAATATCTATATGGGGCCTGAGCTTGACAGCTTAAAGCACTTGATCTATTAAGCCTACAGTTTCACTGGGGCCTCTAAGCAGAGGGGGGGATCCATTTGAGCCTGCATGGCCTAAGGGACTGTAGAGATTATGGCTGACTATACCAGGCCAGAATGGATAGCAATGCAGGTTTTGTTGACCTGGATAGGATACATTAATTCCAGGCAACTATACCTTAATAGCAATAGACTGTATACATCACATGAACTTATTTACTGTGTGATGACAAGGGAGAATGAATGGGCATCAGAGATGGATCAGATAACCAGACATGATTACATATAGCGTAAAAGAGGATGCTTAAGCCTGTAGGTTTGCCATGAAATGTCAGCTTTGTAGGCTGTAGAGATCTGAGGAATGTGGAGAGTAGGTATAATGGAACAATATTGTAGAAGAATAATTCATTCAGTTGAAAAATATCTTGGTTTTCCCAATGGCCAAAATTGTTGGGTTAAAAAAAAATGCAGTAGCTATAGTACGGATTAATAGTGCGTGTTTAACTGAAGATTTTACCTTTTTGTCTTGAATAACCATCCGGATGAAGCTGTCCAGTTAAACTAAACTAAAACTGAACATAGCCTATAACCTTGCACAAATTAGTTAAACAGCTTTGAAATTTACATCTGCCACATAATTAAAATGAATCTGATTTTCTCTTTTTGTGTTTTCCTTTCATGTTGCCTTTGTTAGCACATAATAAAAGATTACCAGTAACCAATGTCATTTATATTGATGATTCATTCATCACTCCATGCCTGAGGGCTGGCCCAAAACGTTTGTCAGATTGTCCTCAAGAGGGCACTGTAATCCTCTTTAATGTTTGAACATTAAACATACGTAAATCAATTCATTAGACTTGAATAAACTTTAAGCATTATACCTATGTATTTCTTTCTTTCAGTGAATATACTGTTGTCTGTACATATACACTAAAGAAGATATATCTATTTGTGTGCATCAGGAGACTGATAGGAGAAACCTTATGTACGCACATGATGTAACTGGACACCTACTGACAGTAGTTTGGATACCCAGCTGGAGGTGCGGTGCCCCTCTGTCCTGCAGCAGATCACTTTCTATGGTGACATGTTACAAAAGGTCAGAGTGCTCAGGGTTAGGTCATTATCAATCTCTATGTTGTCACGCCCTTTTAGGTTCCTAAAAGGTATACTACAAAAATATGTTCTCAACTGTTTCTTATTGCACCAAAATAAGGTATTATCAAACAGTTTTTATATGAGCTGAATATGTATTTGAAGTTCTTGTTCTGTCTACAGTAATACTAAAAACCAGCCAGCTCCAATCTCATTATAACTGAAAGTTATTAATTTGATGATCAAATACTTTTATAAAAGTCTCATTCAGTAGCACTACAATTAATTGCATTGCACTGTTTCCAAAGGAATGCCACATTGGTGATACAGGAGGCTTAAACCAATATAATACAACAATAATCAAAGTTGGGCCATTTTTTATGAAGGGACTTGAATTTTGTGGACATCTTCTCTAAACAAATTTTATGTAAAATATGTAAGCTTTTAAAATATGTAAGCTGAGGTTACTAGATATGGGCATGGTTACTGAAATTGGTTTACATTGCCTTCTTTGATAAAAAATAAATAAATGTGAACAGGCAGTGCACTGGGATATTTTCCATAATTTGGGGTGTGCTTGTGTACAGCGGAACACATTGATGTTATACTGGGAAAGCACTAAAACTGTTTGTCTATAATCAAGAAGCTCAATCAAGTTATTAGGCCTATAGTGTAACAGCGGTGTGGAAATTGTTTATACAATAGGGGTTAGCAAGTAATGGGCAAAATAAAGAACACAAACAGATAAAACAGAGACAAGTAACCACAAACTCCAAGATATGGGCCAGAGCTTGACATAAATCTTAAGGACCTAAATTCACACTATACTGCATAGTAAGTAGCATCAAACTGACGTAATTTACAAGCAGAATGGCTTTTAAGGACTTTGAAAGGCAAAAATCAGTGTTTTCTTTCTGGAAATTTAATACATTTTTGTTTATATTGGTGGTCGTTTGTCTTAGTTCATCGTTTACCCACCTTTTTATTTACCAATTCAACCCTGTGTGTGTGCGTTAAAGACATGTAATCATTGACACAAGAGTGCTGAGATGAAACACAGGGATCAATGCACGATGTCCAGAAGGACATCTGGTGTCCAATTACAGTTACATAAATAGACCTAACTGCAGAAATATTGCAATAATTGCAGCTTAATGATGATAAATGTGAGATAGTTTTATTTGGCCCTCCTAATTATTAATTATCAGCTGGAGTCTCACCTTGGTACTCTCTTAGGTAATGTTAAGAATGCTGCTAGAAACCTGGGAGTTATTTTTGATTCAAACCTCTGTTTTGATGATCAAATTAAGAAAGTTGTAGAGTCTTGTTTCTTCCAGTTGAAAGATCTCCAATCTCCAATCTCCAAAATAAGGTTTTTATCCTTTGCTGACCTCAAATAAGTGATCCACGCTTTTATATAATCTCGTCTAGATTATTGCATTTCTCTTTACTCCTGTCTCCTTCAAAATTCTAATCAAAAATGTATTTATTATTATATTCAAAGTAGCTCCCTTCCTGCATGCTCATGCTGTGTGCTGTGCTAGGAGCAACAGAGTATGCTTTTGTTTATTATTATAATATTAATTTCAAAGTAGTTCCCTTCCTACGCCTCCTCATGCTGTCACATTTTTTTGTGATTTTTGTGATTTCTAAATGAGTCATCATTAAAATTGTTTGTTAAACAATTAGACTTACAAGTAATACAATTAATTACAAGCCTATTTGTGACATATTCTACAATTAAAAAAATATATACTATATTGCGTATATCACAGCTAAATGTTACCATTTGCTGCCTGCTTTTGGTTTAGCAATTTATCATTTTGGAAGTGTAACAAACATGTAAGCATGTGTTTTTTTGCAACATTCTATCCTGTTATACTGTAGGACCAGTGAAAATACCAGCCTATTTGATTGCATGTTGAAAACCTCTTCCAGAATTTCTCAGTCTTTGAAACAAGAGCTTTATCAGTAAATTTGAGAGTAATGCAATTTATCAAACCAGTATTTTTAGCTTTCATGGTGAGGGTTCAATTTTGTAATCAATAACAATGTTTATAATGTTAAAGATCAGCTTACCTGGTTCACACTGCCAGATATATGTAATAATATTTGTTTTATAAATGTTTTATAACTGTCATAAATATTCTTCATAGCATACAATTAACTGAAATGGATTACAGCGCTTCACTTCACTGTCAATGACAGCTTGACAAATTTGTGGCATGTGTGGAGATGCCAAAGGAATCACAGTGAGAACCCTTTGGGCATTTGGGTGAGGTTTCTTTGACTATAAATAGTTTGTTCTCTGAAACCAACAAATTGAGATTTGCAGCTTCCATGTGATGACTGGCTGAAATAGAATATGTTAGCAGAATATCATATGTCCATTTGCTGCCTCTGTCAGTTTCATTGATGAATGAAAACTAACTGAACTGAAAATGTCACACTCACTACATCCATCTACCGAATTTGTTATTCGGATGTTTGTATAGTATGCCTATATTTGTGGAGAAAACATATTCAACTGAAAATAATTTGACTGGCTTGTCTCATTGAACTCAGAAGAGAAGGAGGCGGGATTTGTTTCTGTCTGTTTGTGTTGTAATGCTACTACTTTAGCCACCTAGTTGGATAGCTCAGGAATGTACATTTGAGCTTGTTTTGGAGTGCAGAAATGCACAATCTTAAAACCTATCACATGGAAAACATCAATACATTATGTACTCGCAGTTCAACAACATACCTGAAAATTCACAAAACAACAATAGGGACTTAGAACGTTCATCCAGTTGCATAGATTAGTTTAGTTAGAATAAGGTTACAATAAGGAAATATGTTTTTATTCATAAGGACTTTTTACCTCCGCCAAGGAGGTTATGTTTTCGGTGCTGTTTGTTTGTTTGTCTGTTAGCAGGATTACGGAAAAACTACTGGGCCGATTTTCATGAAACTTCATGGAAGGGTGTAGCATGGGCCAAGGAAGAACCCATTACATTGTGGAGTGGATCCGGATGCGACTCACGAACAAGCAATAATAGCACAAACCTTGGCGGAGGTCTGCGCTCTCCAAGTGCCCCTCTAGTTTTCAGTTTATAATTGACTAAATCATTGATGTTTATAGTGTCCCCAACTTAGAGGGGGTGGTGGTGTGGCTCATGCAGTTCATACTAGCATACAGTAAGTTCAGAATGAATTTATCTGTTTGTTTTGTACCCTCCCTCTGTTGCTGAGTTTTTTTTTCCCATTTTGTTTTTGTTTTTTATTCTTTTGTGATGAGGTATCTCAGATAAGCTCAAGACTTCCAAGCTAACACACACTAAAATATAAGCAAGCACTCGACCAGTAGCATTTCTACATTATGTCAGTCTGCTTATACAAAATAGCTAATGTAGTATTTAGTAGGGCTGTGAAAATTAACACCTTAATTTTTACGATTAATTTTAAATAAAATAAAAAATTAACGCAATTGACAAAGCATAATTTTTTCCCACGGCGCAGCCGAGGGCATCACATGGCATACTCAGGTCAGGCAGTCAGGCAGTCAGGCAGTCAGGCAGTCAGGCGGTAAATGGATGGATGGACTGCATTTATATAGCGCTTTTATCCAAAGCGCTTTACAATATGCCTACATTCACCCATTCACACACACATTCATACACCGATGGCGGCAAGCTACCATGCAGGGTGCTGGCGCAACCATCGGGAGCAATTTGGGGTTCAGTATCTTGCCCAAGGACACTTCGACATGCGAACTGGAGGAGCCGGGGATCGAACCACTGACCTGATTAGTGGACGACCCGCTCTACCTCCTGAGCCACAGCCGCACCGTCAGTCAGTAATCAATACTTTGTGAGATGGCCTCTAGAGGGAGTCTTTGGCTGAGAGATGCAGTGTTTCCCATCGGCTCATCGTGGCGCACTGCCACAAAATAAAAATGTGGTCAATGTATAGAAATTGACCTAAATCGATCACTAATGCGGCTAATGTGTACATTATGCCATGTTTGTCATTTGACCATGACCAGTAGACCAGTAGCATTGCTTCTGAACCACAGTGTACCAACAATCATACACTGAAGGGATAGCTAACTCTACTGTATTGAGGCAGTCTGCTGAGCAGTTCAGAAACTGCAATGTACTAACAATCATAACCTTACGTGATGGCTGACCACTCTACAGTTCAGAAATTGCATTGTATCAACAAACAGTACATTTAAATATGTCATATAATAGTATTTAAACAGGTTGAAAATCTGCACCTCATTCACAATAACAGGTGCTGTGTGTCAAAACCACCAGCTAAAACCCCCTAGAGGATTCATATGCTTTTGAATCCTGTATTGAAAAAAAATTTCACCAACATTTCAACTTGTACCATTTTAACAGCATCCTCAGTTAAAAAAACAACAACAACAAAAAAACAAACTCTTTTCATATGAAATGAGAGTCAAAATCATAAGTCAATGACACCCAGCGTCACAAATCTTGTGGTCTTATTAGAGAATTCATACTACTGTAATGCAAAAATAACTTTTATTTTTCCCAGTCACTGTTGTTCTTAACTAATAGTGACATGAAATGCTTAACCTAGCTATATAATCAAAACGAGTGGCATGAGAAATGTTGCTGTTGATTTTGGCATGGAGCATGGAGGACTGGACTCTGCCAAGTACAATGTGTGAAGCATCGGTGCCTCACACTCCCTGCTTGAAATTCTCCACCACATTTCTAAACAGCTATTAAAAACTGTTCCAATTACTGATCCCTAGTGGGAAGGAGCATGGTGAGTGCAACATGCCTCTATGTTACTTGATCCAGTTGTTATCACTATCCTATTGGCTCATTCATGCTCCAACAAAATATGTCTTGACATGAATTTGAAATGTGAGTAGGACATTAATTGCATAATTAATTATACGACAGGAAATGCTTAACTGCTTGGGTCAGTAGAGGACAAGAGAACTGCGATTGCTAAAAATAGAGAAATTTCCATCTTGTCTTTTTGCAGTGCTGAGCAGACTGTTCATAACAGATTTTATGAATTACAATTTTAATTCAGATCTTGACACCTTTCCATGGCTCTTGAGAGACACCAGTGAAACAGGATTGGATTGCAGGATTGCAATGTACGCCTACACTGCTTACAAGTGCTGAGGCTTTGATTTATTATGTGAATAACTAAGTAATTTTCAAAGTTGGCCAAAGATGGCAACTAGAGAACACACTTTAGAAGTTATCCGGGGACACAGCATAGGCAAGTTGAAAAATATACCTCACAAAAAAGTTATTGAAAAAGTGACAAATGTGAAAATAACTTGGAGTAACTTACCAAGAAAATGTCATAAAAAAAAAAAAAAAAAAAAAAAAAAATATATATATATATATATATATATATATATATATATATATATTATATTATA